>NC_138779.1:194625443-194837943 GCF_965119305.1 Pelophylax lessonae | reverse complement strand
ATCGCCTACATGCCACACCACGTTGATGCAGTAATTCCTGCAAAAGGAGTCCCAACCAAGTATTGAATGCATACTATACTATACATTGAATCACTTTTCAGTAAGCCAACATTTCTGTATTAAAAATCTTTTTTGTTTATTGGTCTTATGTAATATTCTAATTTCCTGAGACTCGTGTCCATTCAGGAAAGGAAGGGGCTGTTAAATATGACTTATTTACTGGACCCTCCCCCCACTCTAGATCCTGAAGGATCCTATTATGTGCTTGTGTCTGTCAGTGGGAAGGAGAGGAGGAAAAACAACAGCACAGCGGGGGTAAGGGGGGGGCGGAAGACAAGGGGGGGCTAAGTAACAGGGGGTAAGGTATGGTGCACAGGAGGGGTGATTAGTGTGCCGAGAGGGCAAT
Source organism: Pelophylax lessonae (assembly GCF_965119305.1). Classification (NCBI taxonomy): domain Eukaryota; kingdom Metazoa; phylum Chordata; class Amphibia; order Anura; family Ranidae; genus Pelophylax; species Pelophylax lessonae. Next base: position 194,837,537 of record NC_138779.1, on the reverse strand, counting down.
TACTGGAACCAATCAGGCGGTAGGGAGATGAGAAGAAGCCAGGTTTCAGTTGCTTCAGAGAGAGCTTTAGGCCCCTTTCACACAGGCGGACCGTTCAGATCCCCCTATCCCTTTTTTTGGTGGATATGAACGGTCCCCTCATGCATCCCTATGGGGCATCGGATGTCAGCGGAGACATGTCCGCTGACATCCGATCCGTCAAATCTGGACGGATGGAAACCCTATTTTCCATCTGTCCAGCGGATGGGATGGGATGGGATGAGAACGGACCAACGGTCCCCCCTAGAGATGCATGGGGAACTAACAGCTGTGTCTCCGCACACAGCGCAGAGAACAGCTGTCCTCCTCCTGCTCAGCAGGACAGACGGTCTGTTTTTCTCAGCGGGGGATCGAGCCGCCGATCCCCCGCTGAGCAGGAGGATGACAGCTGTTCTCTGCGCTGTGTGCGGAGACCCAGCTGTCAGTTCCCCATGCATCTCTATGGGGGAAATTGGATGGGAACGGACCGTCGGTCCGTTCTCATCCGATCCGATCCGCTGGACGGATGGAAAATAGGGTTTCCATCTGTCCGGATTTGACGGCTCAGATGTCAGCAGAAATGCCCCGTACACACGTACCGATCGTCGGCCGAACGATCGGCCGTCTTTTGTCCAGGGCTGTCGTGTCTGTTGAAAACTGCAAAAGACTGCACACGAATTTTGTCGGCCAACAACAGCCGACTGCAGAAGTGATGTCATGTGATGGTTAACTTTCCTTGTCTTTTTTCTTTTCTGAGCATGCCCAGTCTTGCAAATCTGCTGATTGTCGGCCGAATTCTGTACTGACTGGCGAACAATCGGCCGTTCTGGTGTTGGCCAACAAAAATTTTAAAGCATGCACATCAGATTCTATTCGGCCGAAAGTGCGCTGTCGGCTGTCGGAAGCATCATACTAACAAGCCTACAATCGGCCGATCGGTCGTCGGCCGAATATTTACGGCCGACATTCGGTACGTGTGTACGGGGCATTAGGCTTTTCACACGAACAATCCAATCAAATCCACCTGTCAGTTCTTTAGGGGGATCTGATCGGATCCTCCATGCATCACTATGGGGCACCGGATGTCAGCGGAGATATGTCCGTTGACACCCGCTGCCATCCGCATCTGATCCTGTCCGTGAAATCTAGATGGATGGAAACCCCATTTTCCATCCTCCCCCATAGAGAGCAGAGGGGCTCTGACACCTCCCTCTCCGCACACAGAGTGGAGAGGGAGCTGTCGCCTGCCTACTCAGTGGGGATCGGCCCCCCGCTGAGCAGCACAGAGTCCACCGATGGAGGTGGACCATGTGAAAGAGCCCATACATAGAAATCGGTTCCAGAAAGTATAACCCCCCCCCCCACGTGCCGATCACCCTCCCTGCCCACATCTGTTTCACCCTCTTGCCTGGGCCCCCCTGCTTGCCCCATACAGGAGGACCAGTAGTACCCCCTTATCCACAGCTATCTAGTAACTAGTTGTTAGGCCGAACACTGGCAGGTGAATTATTCTCAGAGATAATTGAAAATACAAATTGCTAATGCCAGCAATTAACAGCAATTCATAGCTAGCAATATGCTAGGTGATTTGACACAGCAATGGGTTGTACTCTGCTACAAATCACCCTCCTTCAGCGATTTGTAGCTAAGCATAGCGATTGTTAGTAGCGATTTTGTCGCTGAGCTAAAACACTGATGAATCTCAATCACTGAGCGTCAGAGCGACAAAGTTTTACTGTTAGCAATCCCATAGAGAATCAAAATGATTTTCTTAGCAACAAATCACTGTAACAAAGCAGGAGAAGGGGAGTGGGTAATCACTGCAAGAAAATTGTCCATGTGTCACTAGCTTCACTGTTACTATGTATTAATGGAATGCCTTTTCACACTGGTCTAATAAATTGCAGTACCACATGCAGAGCTGCTGTTTGAAATCACGGGGCCCCATACAGCCTATCTGACAGACCCCGCAAAAATATCTTAGGACATAGATTAATCAGTCCCTTTCTCTACAGCCCCAGCTTCACAGATGAATGAATAGGAAGCGCTCTGAGGCTTCCTGCTCATTCACAAACTAAAGCATAGTAAAGGCAGTTTACTATGCTTCAGTGATTAATGGACACAGGAGTGATTGGTACTGATCACTCACTGTGTTCATTCAGAAAAGTAGGGCCCAGTAATTGACACCCCCTGTGTGCCTGCATCAGCTGCCAGTGGCAGAGGAGGGAGGCCTGCAGTGCTGCGGGGGAAGGGGGCACACGTGGGGCCTGGACAGCAGATGAAAGGGGCGCATGCGCTAGAACCAATCCCCTTGCAGTACAACCAGAGGGAGAGAGAGGAGGAGAAGCTGGATGTGCTCCAGGGGGAAGCAGAAGAGGATCGGTGCTTAGCAGGTGCCTGGACCCTCATTTGAACTGATGAAGCCCCGGCCCAGTACACCAGGGCTGGCTGTACTGTCTTACCAGCGGTCCTGACTACATGGGTTAACTTGCAATATTTTTCTCACTAACTGGTGTTGTATTAAGGGCCCATTCAGACTTTGGCATCCTGGTGCATTAAAGTAATGCATTGCGTTAATGTGTGTTTTTTTTATTTATTTTTTTATGCTTTGGGTTAAGGAAGCCAAACCAAAATGTGGAAAAAAGGGCATGCACTGTTTTTGGCAATTCAGCACCACAACGAATGGTGATGCATTAACCTGCATTTTGGTGCACCGTGATGTGTGCTGAACTTTTATAGTCTAAAGCCCCGTACACACGTACCGAATGTTGGCCGAACGATCGGCCGTCTTTTGTCCAGTGCTGTCCTGTCGGCTGAAAAGAGCAAAAGACTGCACGCAAATTTTGTCGGCCAACAACAGCCGACTGCAGAAGTGATGTCATGTGATGGTTAACTTTCCGTGTGTTTTTTCTTTTCTGAGCATGCCCAGTCTTGCTAATCTGCTGTTTGTCGGCCGAATTCTGTACTGACTGGCAAACAATCGGCCGTTCTGGTGACGGCCAACAAAAATTTTCCGCTGACATCCGATCCGTCAAAACCGGAGGGATGGAAACCCTATTTTCCATCCGTCTGGCGTTCCGTTCCCATCCGATTCCCCCACAGAGATGCATGGCTACCTGACAGCTGTGTCATGAGCACATTGGCTCCCGCTACTGTCAATCAAATCCAGTGACACGGAGCCGGTGACGGGGCAGAGTTCTGCTGTCTATGTCAATGGATCCAGCAGCGATACTCAGGTGTGATCCCGCACAGGTGTCCCTAGGGAAAGCAATTTTCCCTGGGGGCACCCGATGAAGAGGAGGGGCCTGGAGCGCCGGCGGGACACACCAGAAGAAGAGGATCCGGGCGGCTCTGTGCAAAACAATTTCATGTTTGTTATTTTTATTTAAAAAAAAAAAAATGAGGGTTTATAACCCCTTTAATGTCAGTGGGAGGATTAGTGCCCCAAGGGCTGGAAAAAGGAAAGCAAAGGGCTGCAGTTCGGAGACCGCTGTATTAGTGCCGGTTCACACTAATACGACTTGTCAGTCGACTTGGTCAGCCTGGCAAGTCGTGCACCGTCGCGGTCATTGAGTAGTACAGGACCGGTTCTAATAGGAGCGACACAAGTCGCTCCGACTTAGAAAAAGAGTCCTGTACTACTTTGGGGCGACCTGGAGGCGACCTGCATTGACATTCATTATATGAAGTCCGTGCAAGTCGCGCCGAAGTAACGCTGCATGCGACTTCACAGGTCGCCCCCTAAGTCGGAGCGACCTAGTGTGAACCGGCACTGAAGGGAATGAAAAAAAAAATTGTGGGGAAATAACAATAAAGAGTTCTGCTACAAAGGAAACCATAAATAAACAAGAATGTAGGCATGTAGCAATTCACTAAACAGATACATTTCCTCCAAGTCTGTCAATTTTCAGCTTAATGCTACATTGTAACACAAATATCAATGTCATTCTATTTATCTGCCAGGAGTGTCCTGTCCCTTCAGCTTTCTATTAGTAATTTAGAGGGTCTGTAAACTCTGACAATGAACTTCTTTTGAGCCAGCCATAGATGATTGAAATTTGGCCAGTTCTGCAGGGACCTGCCGAATTTTGATCTATGTATGGGCACCCTGGTTGTCAGAGGTGTAACTAGAACCTTCAGGGCCCCCGGTGCATGAAACCATGAAGGGACCCCTGGACCTCTGGCTGGGGCCCTTACCTTCAAGCCTGGGGCTCTTCCCACTGATCCTGGGGCCCTTTACTCTCGTTGCGGGGCCCTTTATTACAGTCCCACAGCGGGACCCTTTCACAAGTTCTGCAGTGGGTCCCCTTCCTGCCATCTTGGGGCCTACCACCGGTGGTGGAATGCCAGGGCCCGGTAGCAAGGGTGACCTTTGCAATCCTGGAAGTTCACCCACTGGTGTCAGTAGTTTTTATTTTGTTATAATAGCAAAGGAGTAAGAAATAATAATCACCCACTCACCTAGCGCTAATGTGATAGACCTAAATATAATGGATAGCAGCTACTATAAACAAAATCAGAATAAAAATAAGTGTGAAAAGGAACTCTGGAAGGTACCAGTCCATACACACTAGAAGCGCTCACTTAGACGATAATAAAACCATAAATATTGCATATATATGCATAGATATGTGACATCATATACAATCATATAAATCACTTTGTCTTAAAAAAATGACTCCACTTAAAAACTGGACTGAGGTATGTATAATTCATAAAAGGTTCATAAAAATTCGTAAAAGTTCATCACAGATTTTGAGATCTTGGACTAGACCACAATGACCCACGGTGAAAATATGACTAATCCTGGGCCACCGTCACCACACCTCCACACCGTGTCCCCCTTAGTAGTGAACACTCACCAAACCATGGACATATAATAGCCTTGTCAAAAATGTAGAGGTATCCGCTCCGTGGTTAGGGTAATCTGTGTGTCTGTAGACTGCTTCAACCAGAATCTCCAATACAGAACTCCTGAACTTGAACCTCAGCAGTATAGGTATAGGCCAGTGGAATTTAAAACCAATAAAACAAATTGCAATCAGCATGTAAAACACTGAAAACATGGACGTCTGAAGCCTCGGTAACTGACCGCTAACAATTGCAACACCTGCAACCCCTGTAGTTACGCCGCTGCTGGTTGTACAGAAGTCGATCTGCAACCACCCTGTCGGGTTTTCCCCAAACAATCATTACTGCCTGCTATAGCCCAACATGTTGGAAAAAATAAAAAAGCTAGGAACATTGTTTCTTAGCTATCTCTTTCACACATGCTGTCCATTTGTCTGTTTTTCATCCATCCGTTGACAGATGAAAAACGGACATCAATGTATCTCTATGTAAAAACGGATAATAACTGACGAAAAACGGATGAAAAATGGATAACAGCTGACTAAAAACGGATGAATAACGGATGAAAAATGGATGAAAAACGGATGGAAAACTGATACATTTTGACGTGACTGAACTGATGAACTAAACGGACCATATGTGTGAAAGGGGCCTTAGGGCTCTTTCACACGGGCGATCAGTTTTTTGCCTCCGCTCTGGTCCTTTTTTTTTTTTTTTTCCATGGAGTGGATGACACTTGTGTCATCCGCTCCGTATGTCCGCATATCATCCCATCCGTTTGCGGATGATATACGGACATAATGTAAGTCTATGGGCATTGCGGATGTCAGCGGATGGCACCGCTGACATACGATTTTGCTTCCTTTCCATTTTTTGAACGGAGGAAAAATAGGGTTCTGTTCCATTCCAAAAAACGGAACAGAACTGAAAGGAAGAAAATCGGATGTCAGCGGATGGTATTCCGCTGACATCCGCAATGCCATTGACTTACATTATGTCCGTAAATCATCCGCAAAAAAATAGGATGATTTGCGGACATGCGGAGCGCCCGTGTGAAAGGGCCCTTAAGCCTCATACACACGCCTCGAAAATCGGCAGGGAATTTTCGTCCGACGACCGATCCGCCGATTGTCGATCGGCCGATTATCGGCTTGTTAGTATGATGCTTCCGACAACCGACTCCGACTTTTCGGCCGAAAAAAATCTGGTGTGCAGGCTATAAAATTTTTGCCGACCGTCAAAACACGGCCGATTTTCGTGCAGTCAGTACAGATTTCGACAGGGAAAAATCTTATGAACAAGACTGGGCATGCTCAGAGAAGAAAGAACACAAAGGAAGCAAACCAACACATGACATCACTTCTGAAGTATAATTCTGTCGGTCGACAAAAGTCCAGTGCAGTCTAGAGCACATTCCAACCAACAAAACACCACTTTGGACAAAAGATGGACGATCGGTCGGCCGATAATCGTTGCTTTAGGGCTACAAAACTGTGCCCCTCTATGTAATGGACAACAGCAGAAGTCCTGCCGTCCTATCCTATTTCAGTTGTCCTGATAAATAGGGGGGTGAGTGAGCATTGTCATTTTAGGACTAAAAGTGTTTTACTGGGGAAATTACTAGGTGAAAATAAAGAAAAAATGCTTCAAAATAACTTATAATGCCATCACATCTAAGGATTGGTAAGCTAATGATTATTACAATTTATTTTAGGGTTCAGAAACACTTTAAATAAAAGATGCCACTTTCCCAATAAAGTGAAGCTGTCATCCAAGTAGAGTCAAAACACTACTGATAAAGGACCATAGCATCATTGCTTGTCCTTTCGTGAGTTTGTAAAGTAGATGTTGGCTGACACAACATGATTGTCTGTAAGATCACCTTGTGAGGGTGCTATGTGTCCTTCAAGAAGCACGCTGCAGTTAATGACATTGAAGCCCAGGAGTAGCAGATGGGCTCTGCTCTTCAAGGGTCTGTAGGATCTCCCAGCCATTATCTCTACATATACTGTAGGTCCCTAATTTTATTATAGGTCTCAGATTTTATCCGGTTGTATAAATGATAATGGGTGATGGAAATTGTTAGTTGGGATGCTAAGGTTGTGGATCTATTGTTACGATGGCTGAAAAGGAAGTGTCTAGGTTATTCAGGGCGGGGATGTTGATGAAAATGGAAGGATGGTGGGTGGTTTTGAGTGATAGAGGTGTTGTATTGGCAAGGTATGAGGGTTTTGCAGAATGTTGAAGAAGGCAGTTACATATTGTTTGAGAATGGAATTGTTGGTGGAGGCCAGTTTATACTTCCTTCCCTTCTAAAGCCCCGTACACACGTACCGAATGTCGGCCGAACGATCGGCCGTCTTTTGTCCGGTGCTGTCCTGTCGGTTGAAAAGTGCTAAAGTCTGCACACGAATTTTGTCGGCCAACAACAGCCGACTGCAGAAGTGATGTCATGTGATGGTTAACTTTCCGTGTGTTTTTTCTTCTCTGAGCATGCCCAGTCTTGCTAATCTGCTGTTTGTCGGCCGAATTCTATACTGAATGGCGAACAATCGGCTGTTCTGGTGTTGGCCAGCAAAAATTTTAATGCCTGCACACCAGATTCTGTTCGGCCGAAAAGTCGCAGTCGGTTGTCGGAAGCATCGTACTAACGTTCATCAGCCGAATATTTACGGCCGACAATCGCTACGTGTGTACGGACCTTTAGCTTCTATATGTCTTCCCCTCCTACCCCAATAGCCTTAGTACCACATCAAGACATCAAGCACACAAGACACATCTAGGTGGGGTGCAGAGAGGCTAAAAGAGAGTTTGCCCAGTCTGCGTCAGTTGACTTAAGGCCCGTACACACGATAAGAAAATCTGTAGGGAAAATTCGTCCGACGACCGATCTGCCGATTTTCGGATTGTTAGTATGGTGCTTTCGACAGCCAACTCCGACTTTTCGGCTGACAAAATCCTTGTGTGCAGGCTATAAAATTTTTGTTGGCTGTCAACAGAATGGCCGATTGTTCCTCAGTCAGTACAGATTTCGGCAGACAAAAATCAGATGAGCAAGGCTGCTCAGAGAAGAAAAAACACACGGAAAGTAAACCAGCACATGACATCACTTCCGAAGTTGGTTGTTGTTGGCCGAAAAAATTTGTGTGCAGTCTAGAGCACATTTCAACCAACACAACAACACTGGACAAAAGACGGCCGATCGGTCAGCCAACAATCGTTGCGTGTGTACGAGGCATTAGTATGGTGCTTTTGACGGCCAACTCCGACTTTTCAACTGACAAAATCCTGATGTGCAGGCTATAAAATTTTTGTCGTCCGCAATCCAACGTCCGATTTTCGTCTCATTAGTACAGATTTCGACGGAAAAAAATATTAAGAGCAAGACTAGGCATGCTCAGAGTCGAAAGAACACATACAAAGCAATCCAACACATGACATCACTTCTGAAGTAGAATTCTGTCGTACGGGAAAATTTGTATGAAAATAACCTCTTCACTTTCCACATCAGACTAGCGTGCAACAAAAAAACGGACGTTTGATAATCTGATCGTGTGTACGGGGCTTTAGAAACAACAAGTAGGGCTATCTGACACCTTGCTCTGCTAGCTGTTTGGGTATAGGTGTCTCTGGACTTCAGCCTCGTACACACGCACCGATTGTTGGCCGACCGATCGGCCGACTTTTGTCCAGTGTTGTTGTGTTGGTTGAAATGTGCTCTGGACTGCACACAAATTTTTTCGGCCAACAAAAACCAACTGCAGAAGTGATGTCACGTGATGGTTTACTTTCCGTGTGTTTTTTCTTCTCTGAGCATGCCCAGTCTTGCTCATCTGATTTTTGTCTGCCGAAATCTGTACTGACTGACGAACAATCGGCCGTTCTGTTGACGGCCAACAAAAATTTTATAGTCGGCACACCAGATTTTGTTCGGCCGAAAAGTCGCAGTCGGTTGTCGGAAGCATCATACTAACAAGCCGATAATCGGCCGATCGGACGTTGGCCGAAAATTTACGGCCAACAATCGGTGCGTGTGTACGAGGCTTTAGCAACATGATGTAAAAAAGGCAGCATAGCTTATTTGGCAACCATGTTACCCTGGGCCATGGATTATGTTGACTATGCAGGAATCTTTCCTTGATTATTGAATAGAATTGGGTTGGGTTGGGTTGGGTTGGGTTGGGTTGTTAGATGTGCATGCCGATATCATATAGTGTTGGATGATGGAAAGTAGTGAAATTTTATGAGAATGGAGGAGCTCAACACAGAAAGAATTATTGGGAATATTGGTAACATATGGTTAGGGTGATAGGGTTTTTGGAACTTAGGTTGTAGGCTACAAGACGAGATAGGGGAGGATATGGACAGAGGGTTGTTGGATGGAGCGTGGGGAAATTATAGATTTTTGAACAGTGATGGATGAGACAGGGGTGTGAAGGCATAATGAGGTATGTTGGTAGCAGATGGTTGGGAGAGGAATACTTTTGGGTTGAGGGTTGCCTGTAGGAGAGGGTGTAGAAGAACTTAGGTACTGATTGTGTTTTTTGGGGAGTAGGGAAGCTCTGGAGCTTTGGAAGTGTTGGATGAGGGATAGCTGTAGAGTAAAGCCCCCGTACACACGTACCGAATGTCGGCCGAACAATCGGCCGTCTTTTGTCCGGTGCTGTCCTGTCGGCTGAAAAATGCTAAAGACTGCACACGAATTTTGTCGGCCAACAACAGCCGACTGCAGAAGTGATGTCATGTGATGGTTAACTTTCCGTGTGTTTTTTCTTTTCTGAGCATGCCCAGTCTTGGTAATCTGCTGTTTGTCGGCCGAATTCTGTACTGACTGGCGAACAATCGGCCGTTCTGGTGTTGGCCAACAAAAATTTTAATGCCTGCACGACAGATTCTGTTCGGCCGAAAAGTCGCTGTCGGTTGTCAGAAGCATCATACTAACAAGCCGACAATCAGCCGATCGTTCGGCGGCCGAATATTTACGGCCGACAATCGCTACGTGTGTACGGGGCTTTATGGAGTTTTGGGCTTGTGTGATCAATGGCTTAATGCTAATAGCCTAATGCTGGTAATTACAGGAATCCAGTATATGATGTTAGTTATCAAAGAAGGAGACAGAGGGGTCCCTGGATAATTTTTCTGGAGCCCAGTAGCAATAAATTCACCAAAAACTGTGATTTTAGGTTTTATATGTTCAGCCCAATAGGCCAGAAATGTTTGTTGGATAAAAATATGATTCATTCTCTTTCTCTCTCCTTGTCTAGTGAGGGACACTAGGCTAGCACTCCATGGAACATCTGCTGATAGCAGTGATGCATGGAAATGTCATTTACCCAGTTAAAGGGGTCACTCATGCTGTCTGCAATGACCTGACTTCCAGGATGTTCTGTGTGTTTAATTCATATTGTAGGCGACTATACAGAAGACCCCCTGAGACCAGCAATAGAAAGTTATAACCTCCCAGTGGTACTCCAGGTAATGACTTACAATTGGTCCATGGTGGTCACACTCTGGCCGAAGCAATCCCACTGAGTACATTACAGAAATATTGCAGATGCCTGTGTGGGAGATTTTGTGCAATATATTCATTATACAGTATATACACTATATTATCAAAAGTATTGGGACGCCTGCCTTTACATGCACATGAAATTTAATGGCATCCCAGTCCTGGTCCGTAGGGTTCAATATTGAGTTGGCCCACCCTTTGCAGCTATAACCGCTTCAACTCTTCTGGGAAAACTGTCCACAAAGTTTAGGAGTGTGTCTAGGGGAATGTTTGACCATTCTTCCAGAAGGGCATTTGTGAGGTCAGGCACTGATGTTGGACAAGAAGGCCTGGCTCGCAATCTCTGCTCAAATTCATCCCAAAGGTGTTCTATCGGGTTGAGGTCAGGTCAGTCAAGTTGCTCCACCCCAAACTCACTCATCCATGTCTTTATGGACCTTGCTTTGTGCACTGGTCCTAATCATTTGATGAAGGGGGGATTATGGTGTGGGGTTGTTTTTCAGTGGTTGGGATTGGCCCCTTATGGCGCTTTTCCACTGCATAGAACCGTACCGGCTCGGCACGCTTTTGTGCTTTTCCACTGCGGTACCGCATGGTATAGGGTCGGAACGGGTCGGAACGGTTCGGTACGGTACGGTATAGGTTTGCTTTTCCACTGCATGGAACCGAACGGTACGGTACGGCTCTGAAAAAACAGTACCTACTCGATTGTGGTTCCAAACTGGTACCATATCCCACAATCCTTTGCATGCAGTCGCTACTAGCCACTGATTGGTCAGAGAATCACACCCACCCCGTTTTTATCCCACCCACTTAACTTTAGTACTACTTTAGTGGAAAAGCAAACCATACCGTACCGTACCGAACCGTTCCGACACTATACCATGCGTTACCAGCAGTGGAAAAGCAAACCGGGCCAAGCAGGGCCGAGTAGAGCCGAGCCGGTACTTGCAGTGGAAAAGTGCCATTAGTTCCAGTGAAGGGAACTCTTATGCCCCGTACACACGTGCAGATTGTCGGCCGAAAAGATTCGGCCGACGACCGATCGGCCGATTTTCGGCTTGTTAGTATGATGCTTCCGACAGCCGACAGCGCACTTTCGGCCGAAAAGAATCTGTCGTGCAGGCATTAAAATTTTTGTATGCCGACACCAGAGCGGCCGATTGTTCGCCAGTCAATACAGAATTCGGCCGACAGACAGCAGATTTGCAAGACTGGGCATGCTCAGAAAAGAAAAAACACAGGGAAAGTTAACCATCACATGACATCACTTCTGCAGTCGGCGGACAAAATTCGTGTGCAGTCTTTTGCACTTTACTGCGGACACGACAGCCCGGGGACAAAAGACAGCCGATCGGTCGGCCGACGATCGGTACGTGTGTACGGGGCTTCAAGGCGTCAGCATACCAAGACATTTTGGACAATTTAATACTCCCAACTTTGTGGGAACAGTTTGGGGATGGCTCCTCCCTGTTCCAACATGACTGCACACCAGTGCAAAAAGTAAGGTGCAAAGTAAAAAAAAAATAAAAAATGGACATAAATCTTTACAAACCCTAGTTTGTAGATGCGATAACTTTTGCGCAAACCAAACAAAATACGTCTATTGTTTTTTTTTTTTTTTTACCAAAAATACGTAGCAGAATACAAGTTGGCCTAAAAGGATCAAAAACTATTGATTTATATATATATATATATATATATATACATACATACACACACACACACATATATATATATATATATATATTTTTTTTTTTTTATTTATTTATTTATTTTTTTTTTTTGGGGGCGGAATGTTATATAGCAGAAAGTGGAAAATATAGTTTTTTTTTTTTTTTCCAGGATTGTTGCTATTTTTTTGTTTATAGCGCAAAAAATAAAAATCGCACAGGTGATCAAATACCACAAAATGAAAGCTCTATTTGTGGGAAAAACAGGACGTCAATTTTATATAGGTACAGCGTCGGACAACCAATTGTCTGGTAAAGTAATTCAGTGCCGAATTGCAAAAAAATGGCCTGGTCATTAAAGCGGTTGTAAACCCGAAAAAAAAAAAAAAAAAAAAAACCTGCAAGACAAAGGCATAATGAGCTAGTATGCATCGCATACTATCTCATTATGTATTACTTACCTTAGAACGAAGCCCCGACACGGACCTCCGGACACCGCTGCGGGCGCTGCCATGATCCCTCGGCGTCTCTTCCGGGTTCGGCGGCTCCGGCACCGTGATTGGCCGGAGCCGCGATGACGTCACTCGACGTGATTTTCCGGCAAGCTCCCGGCAAGGAAAACTGAAGGTCTCCCCGGACCTCCAGAGCGCATGCGCCGCTCGCGTGAGCGGCTGCATGCACTGCAAATATCTCCTAAACCGTGCCGGAGATATTAATTGTACCTACAGGTAAGCCTTATTATAGGCTTACCTGTAGATAAAAGTGTCAAAAAGCGGGATACTACCGCTTTAAGGGGGAAAATCCTTCCGGTTCAGAACTGGTTAAACACCCAAATAAGGATCCTTTATGTTTAAATAAAACAAGGCTAGGTATTTCCAGCTGAGTTCAATGAGATCTGATAATTATAGTCAAATGCCTAGTATAAGGATCCTTATTCTTGTGTTAAGCTTTGTGAATTGTTGAGTATTTTCATATGGCAGCATTATACGGTGTCCTGTAGAACCCCAATCGCTGCGGAAGTAGTGGTGGAACTAGAAGCCCCAGCAAGTCTGATAGGCTCATACAGATTGGCAAGAGCTAGAAAGTAGCCCCCTCCTTGCTGTCACTGGTAAAAATCATCCACTTGACCTTGGCTTTTATTTTCCCTTGTGTGAGATGGCTGCAGACGTGACACACACAGGAACAAATGAGCTCAAATCGAGCAGTGAAAGAAATAATTAAACAGGATCTTTGTACTCTCGTGGTCATGGTGTGGAAGAATCGCACACAGCCTGGGCCGCTAATAGACCAGAAGTGGCTAGGCCTTGAAAGGAGCCCTGTGCTGAGGCTGAAACAGAGGCTGCTTATTGTGAAAATGCGTGTTGCCTGGCTGTCTCTGGCTTACAGATGTAGTTCAGGAATGCCAGTCCAGACACCTAATTTGCATATTTGTTACAGGCCACCGATCCACAGGGCCATCTTTAATATCGATTTGACCCTGGGCAAACATGTTCTTGGGCCCTCCCAAATCCACTTATCAACTATTTGTGGGCAGTGTGGGCTCAAGGGGCAGCTACTTTGGGCCCCACAACAATGACTGGGCCCGGGGCAGCTGACCCTTTTGCCCTGCCCTAAAGACAGCCCTGCTGATCCATAGTACCAAAAAGCACTGAATCTGTATGACAGCCAGGGAAGGGGGGTCAGCAATGGCAGTAATTTATTTTGTAATATTTGGACTCATATATGCCAGCCGACAGGGGAGGACTGGGCCATGGGCAGGGGGGCAATTGCCCCCTGGGCCGCCCTAAAGCTCCATAAAAAGGCTGCACCACTTCTGCCACAGACATGCCTAAAGGATTCCTGGTGAAGAGAAGTAAAAAGTGCGGGTTGAAGTCAAGGACAAAGCACAGCCCCCCCCCCAGCATGGCTGGTGTAAACTGTGTTTGAGCAGAGGCTGGTTCCATCCCTCACTAGAGACTCTTCTGCCCTGGCCAGCCCCAACTGAGCTGTCCCAGCTCCCCCATACCTCCCCCTGCTGGCCAGGTCGGGAACCTGGATTTACCAGGTAAGTAGAGAGTACCTGGAGCAGGGCTCTAGCTTGGAATGGGGGTCAGGAGGAGGATTGTGGGAGTGGGGGGGTCATGGAAAGTGGGAGGGGGACCGGTTCCCTGTACCGTGGGCCTATGGTTTGTACTTGCCCCCTGGGCCGAAAGTTGCCAGTCTGCCCCTGCCAGCCGAGCCATTGACAATAATGGAATAATTGAAGAAAAGTTTAGAAGCACTTACAGTTTGCTGTGATTGCAAACAGTGCCGGGGCAAGGTCATCTAGAGCCTAGGGTGAACATGCCAAACTGCACCCCCCAAGATGTATGAGCAGGTCCACTGATAGGGGGGGGGGCACCAGTCCTCCTGTAGGGGACCCAGGCACAGGGGGGTGCAACAGCACGGGAAACTGGTGCAGTCAGGCAGAGGGGCAATTACAGAAGGAAGCCCTGTGCGGCTCTCTGCAGCAGCTGAAAGCCAGTTTCTCTCCCTCCTGCCAGCTTTCAGCCACTGCAGGGAGAGACACTGACATGGGGCATTATTTCTGGAATTACGTCTCCGACACTGATCCCCCTCCCTATTCTGCCTGCTTCTTATCCCCCCCCGTGTGCCCCCTTTCACTGTGTTTGACTCCCAGATTTGACATCGCACCAAAATGCCAAGAACACTGTGCCTGTAAGTTTAAAGCTAAACTTTGGGCACATAAATCTTCACTGAACTATCTTCTTCAATAGCATAGGATATAAATCATCTGTCCAGATAGTACCTTGTAAAAGCAGCAGTGACATCATCAATATGCTGTACATAGCCTATGCTGAGACAAGTACTATGGGAGGGAATTACCAGGCTCCACCCACTAGTGCCAGAACAAGGTCATCTAGAGCCCAGGGCAAACATGCAAAAATTGCACCCCCAACCCCCAAGATGTATGAGTATTATGTGTAAGAATAAATCTGATCTGCTAAGCATAAAATCCTCCATCTATCTAAATACAAATCCCCCCCCCCTCCCCCCCAGCTAAAATACTCCATTTCAGGACAAGTATTTGCCCTCACATCCCCAAAATCCCCCGGATCAAAAGCCCCTCCCCCCCCCCAAGGATAGAATTCACCCCTCCTAGCACAAATTTTCTACCCATAAAATTTTCCCTCCTAGTGCACCCCCCCCACTTTGAATTCCCCCTCCCAGCACAAATTCCCAACAAATCACCCCTCCGAGCCCAACAAAAATCCAAAAATCCCCTTAAATCTCTTAGCACCCCATCCAAATTTCCCCTCCTAGAACAATACTTACCCCCTACAAATTCCCAAATTCCCCCCCTTCCAACACAAATACCCCCCCACGCCTGATACCATAGTGCCCAGGGCAGCTGTCCCTCCTGCCCACCCTTTGTCCTGGCCCTGCCATCCACTACAGACTGCCTACAAAAAACTACAGGAAGGGGCGGAGACAAGACCAGTCCCCCTGCACAAGTAGAGAGAGCAGCAGTGAGCGGTCTTTATTACAGGAAGGAAAAGTCTCACACTGGATTACTGCACAGATCTGCAAGAAATCCACAAACCACACCAAGATTCAAGGAAGAATACACATGATGAATGGATTTAGACAATATTTGCTTATTCCCGAGTTCACATTTAACCACTTGCCGACCGCCCGCTGCAGTTTCATTGCGACAGGCTGGCTCAGCTGCGCGAAACGACGTAGTACTACGTTGGTCGCGTGCGTGGTGCTGGGGGGCGAGCGTGCGCTGCTGGCGGCGCGCTCCCGCCCCCCACTAGGCAGCCGAAGCACGGGGCCGGCGGCCGCGATTGCTGCCGGGCACCTGCGATCGCTCCCCGCTGAGAGAGAAGGACGGTCAGCTGTTGTAAACCCAGCAGTCCGTTCTTCTCTCTGGAATGATCACAGAGCTCCTTCTATATAGGATCACAGGTCTCTATGATCATTTCACAAGTCCCTCCCCCCACAGTCAGTAAACACCCCCTAGACTCACATTTAACCCTTTCATCACCCACTAAGTTAACCCCTTCCCTGCCAGTGTCATTATTACAGTAACAGTGCATAGTTTTAGCACTGATTACTGTAGTAATGTCACTGGTCCCCCCAAAAGTGTCAAAAATGTCAGTTAGGGGTGCGATCTGTCTGCCGCAATGTCGCAGTCCTGCTAAAAATCGCAAATCGCTGCCATTACTAGTAGAAAATAAATAAATAAATAAAAATGACATAAATCTTACCCGTAGTTTGTAGACGCGATAACTTTTGCGCAAACCAATCAAAATACGCTTATTGATTTTTTTTTACCAAAAATATGTAGAGAAATACAAATTAGCCTAAAAGGATGAAAAAATTTGATTTTTATTTATTTATTTATTTTTTTGGGAATGTTATATAGCAGAATGTGAAAAATATTGTTTTTTTTTCTTCAGAATTGTCGCTCTTTTTTGTTTATAGCGCAAAAAAAAAAAAAAAAAAAAAAAAACTGCAGAGGTGATCGAATACCACCAAAAGAAAGCTCTATTTGTGGGGGAAAAAGGACATCAATTTTATTTGGGTACAGCGTCGCACGACTGCGCAATTGTCCGTTAAAATAATGCAGTGCCGAATCTTAAAAAATGGCTTGGTCATTAAGGGGGCAAATCCGTCCGGTCCAGAACTGGTTAAGTGGGTGGATGGCGTACTTTGAAGAGACGCTGACACTTTGCCCTGAATAGGACTGACCATATTTGGTAAAATACTGCAAATGGTGATAAAACCAGCACTTTCTGCTAATTACATGTTTTTGTGCAAAATGTGTTTTTTTCTGGGGAATATTTGAGTTGGAATGCACAAAGCATGTATGCTGTTTATGATAGAAAATTATTAGCTACATTGTGTCATTTCATATTGAAAGCAGAAACAATTTTACATGACTTAAAAGCTTGTATGTGTAATACTAGATGGAATGGTGACTCACTATAAGATTAGGAAGTCTTGGCTTTTCCATAAATATGTAAAACTGTCTACCTTACAGAGAGGATAGATAGATAGATAGATAGATAGATAGATAGATAGATAGATAGATAGATAGATAGATAGATAGATAGATAGATAGATAGATAGATAGATAGATATAGATAGATAGATAGATAGATAGATAGATAGATAGATAGATAGATAGATAGATAGATAGATAGATAGATAGATAGATAGATAGATAGATAGATAGATAGATAGATAGATAGATAGATAGATAGATAGATAGATAGATAGATAGATAGATAGATAGATAGATAGATAGATAGATAGATAGATAGATAGATAAGGATATAAGAATAGATAGATAGATAGATAGATAGATAGATAGATAGATAGATAGATAGATAGATAGATAGATAGATAGATAGATAGATAGATAGATAGATAGATAGATAGATAGATAGAGATATAAGAATAGATAGATAGATAGATAGATAGATAGATAGATAGATAGATAGATAGATAGATAGATAGATAGATAGATAGATAGATAGATACACATTATTGTCAAAAGTATTGGGACACCTGCCTTTACACACACATGAACTTTAATGGTATCCCAGTTTTATGCTAGCCATACACTATCCGAAAAATCGTTCTAAGGGTCCGACGAAGTCCGTTCTGCTCAGCGGGGGATAGATCCGCCGATCCCCGCTGAGCAGGCAGGTGACAGCTCCGTCTCCGCTCTGTGAGCTGTCAGATCCCTGCTGTCCTCTATGGGAGAATCGGATGAGAATGGATCGCCTGTCCATTCTCATCCGATCCGATCCCCGGGACGGATGGAAAATAGGGTTTTCATCCATCGGGATTTCAGGGACAGGATCGGATCAGATAGCAGCGAGTGTCAGCAGTGGACATGCTCATCCATAGGGATGCATGGAGGATCCGATCCGATCCACCTGAAAAACTGACAGTCGGATCAGATCATTTGTGTTAAAGGACCCTAACTCATTTTTGAAAAACGAACACTCGGCTGTGAGAGCAAACGATCTTGCCATCATGTAATGACCGATAAATCGTTCAACGGACATAAATGAATCAGTTTTTTGATCCTTTTTTCACATATACCTAGTGCAAACAGTTTGGATGAGAAAAATATTAACCTTTCAATTTATCGTTCGTTCGAAAGAAAATTTCCAAACTTGCCTTTCATTTTTTCGGCTCAAAATTGTCACAAACGATTCGTGTCCTTCAACGAAAGAACTGTCCAAATGACCGAATTTCGACCGATTTTTCATATAGTGTATGGCCAGCATTAATCCGTAGGGTTCAATATTGAGTTGGCCCACTCTTTGCAGCTACTGCTTTATTTTTAACTGACAATTGCGCGGTCGTGTGACGCTGTACCCAAATTAAATTTATGTCCTTTTTCCCCACAAATAGAGCTTTCTTTTGGTGGTATTTGATCACCTCTGTAATTTTTATTTTTTGCGATATAAACAAAAAAAGGGTGACACTTAAAAAAAAAAAAATTATATATATACAGCTGTGGACAGAGTCACCTGGGAAAAACAGTGTCCGTGAGTACCAGGGGGCTTGCCAAGGGGTCTGCCCAGGAAGGGGGACCACTCCAGTGAAGTCAGAGGACAGAAGGTCAGTTCACACAGTTAGCAAGAGTATAGGGGGTGCCAAGTAGAACCCTGAAGAGTAGGGGTAAAGGGGGTGCCAAGTGGGCTCTGAAGAGTAATCCACTACTTAGTTCGCCTATCAGATAGTTCACTTCAGTGGCAAGGTGAAGCAGCGGCCTTGCCGCACTCAACCTAGCTAGAAGTCCTCAAGTTGTGCATAGTTCATCCAGTTGGAGTATCCCACTCATCCCTTCTCCTATCCCAAGTTCTAAAATAAAAACAACAAAAACCAAATCCCTTGGACTGTTTCCTGACTGAGCCAAACACTTTAGGATTTACAAATCGTTGCTATGCGTAACCCAGGGGAATCCGCTTCAAGCAGCTCCCAAGGGAGTAGTGCTACAATTCTTTGTTTTTACTGGAGTGGTAAAACTAAGCCCAGCTAATAGTTTAAACTATGGTGTCCTATTTTTGACCATTTTTACTACAGTTTGATTATTTTAAAATGTCCCTTCCAACCAAAGTTGCTAAGATTCGCCAACAATCATATATCGTCTATGGGTAGCTGAAGCCTCCTCGGGTGTATTCGGTGGCTTCCTGGAGAGGTAGAATCAGGTCACATAATAAAATTGTCAGGAAGGTGAGATCCAGCCTTGGAGTAAGATTGCTGCTATCTGCCCCCAACAGTTTATCTGCTGACCTGTCTGAAACTACAGCACAACCATTTCATTTGCTCTGTACATCTTCCCATCAAGTGTTTTCTCTTTTAACACAAACCTGTATTTTATTACATCTGAACCTCCAACAGAAACATTGTGTTTCCTTTATCACTCAGATGCCGCTCTTGTGTACTCCCCGGTGTGAGTTCTCTTCTATCCAACAGGGATCACACCGCCAAATTAGTATTTAGCAGATGTCAATGGAGTATGTTTTATCAGTTTTGTTTGAGCTCTTATAGAGCAGCTGCAGGGAACAGGTAGGACCAATCAATGCTGGCCTGGAAAACTCTACTCTTTAGGTTTGTCATACACAGGTTTGTATACAATCTGATTGTGCAATCGCTGTGCGATACCCTTTTGCTTCACCATAATGGCTGGAATACACCATAAGAAAATTGGCTGAAAATTTCCGTTCATCGATCGATCGGCCGATATTCTACTCGTTAATGCCCAGCCATCAATGACCGATATTGATATTGTGAACGAAAAACACTGTTTGAATAAACTGAAAAATTCTGTCGTCTCGTTTGCGAATGAAGGATATTCTATACGTTGGTGTTGAGGTCGTTCATTTGAAATCTGTAGAACCTCATCACTGTTTCGATGGTCGGCGGTCAACGGTCGAGCGATATTTGGACCGTGTATGTTGGCAATGTTTTCGACCGACGAACACTTTTTCATAAGTCGGTGGTCGAATGATCGGGCGATATTCTAATCATGTATTCCGACCATTACTCTGTAATATGAGAACTCCCCCCTACAGAATCCATTCAAACTGTATTCAATCAGTCTTGTACTACATAGTTGATGGAAGAACTAAAGGATATCGTACAATCAGATTGTATATTGAGTGATTAGCCGCAGGGCTGGGACAAAAGGTGCGCAGGAGGGGTGACTGCCCTGGGCACTGCGGTATCATGTGAGGTCGGCAGGGCCGCCATCAGGGGGGTACAGCCCATACAGATGTAGGGGGCCCAGGTGTCCCGAGGGGCCCAGTCCTGAGGGATGCCCAGACTCCAAGTTGACACCTCCCCTTTTTTCCTTTCCTCCCCTACACTGGCAACGCTGCACTGACTCCTGACTCCCAGCCTCCCGCTGGCTGCCACTATCTAAATTATTGGTTGCTAGGACCGCCTGGCATCATAGCATTCAATTATATGCATTCACAGGCCCGGGCAGAGGAGGAGGATGTAACTTGGTGGTCAGGCCTGGGGGCCCAGGCCTACAGCTGTGTAAGGGGCCCCAACATTTCTGATGGCTGCCCTGGAGGTCGGTGGGGGGGGGGAGCGACACGAGGAGATTGGGGGGAGGGAATTTATGTTGGGAAGGGGAATTTGGGGAGCTTCAGGGGGTAATGCCTCGTACACACGCAACAATTATCGGCCGACCGATCGTCCGACTTTTGTCCAGAGTTGTGTTTTGTTGGTTGGAATGTGCCTAGACTGCACACGAATTTTCTCGGCCAACAAAAATCTACTTCAGAAGTGATGTCATGTGATGGTTGACTTTCCGTGTGTTTTTTCTTCTCTGAGCATGCCCAGTCTTGCTCATCAGATTTTTGTCTGCCGAAATCTGTACTGACTGACGGAAAATCGGCCGTTGTGTTGACGGCCAACGAAAATTTTATAACCTGCACACCAGATTTTTTTCGGCCGAAAAGTCGGAGTCGGTTGTCGGAAGCATCATTCTAACAAGCCGAAAATCGGCCGATCGGACGTTGGCCGAAAATTCCCGGCCAATAATCGATGCGTGTGTACGGGGCTTTAGAATTGTTCCAGGTGGGGAATTTGAGTGCGGTAGTGTGTGGTAGTAATGGGGATTTAAGGGGATTTATGTTGAGAGGGAGGATGGGGAAGAGAATTCGGGTGCTATTCATCCTTATTGGCACCCTAAATGCAGTGCGATTTTGCAGCAATGTTTGCCCGAAAAACACGCGAGAATCATGGCAAAATTAACATCTAAAAACGCTCCTGCCTCAAGGCCAAAATTTGGTCACGGGGCCTCTTTGTGTAAAAAATTAATTATAACCCTTGCTTAAAACTATCAATAAAAAGTGTTATTGCAGCTGCTGTTCACTAGGTAAAAACCAAGAAAATTTATAAAATGCCAAAAACACAGCGCTTGCAATAGTGGAAATGTCAAGAGGTGAATGTAGGAAACATCAATTTTGTAGAGTGCAATTGTGCTACACCAAATAATTAACAACAAATGCCAACAATTAATGGATTAATTAAAGTGCAATAGTGCCAAAACTAAATGGCAATAATTTTGTGCATAAAGTGCAATAGTGCTAACTGCAAAATATAGACAGTCAAAATAACTAGTGCTAAAGTGCAGAAAGTGATATAAGCAATGTCCAAAATTGGGTAAACAGTCCACTCAAAGTGCAACTTCAATAAGGTGCTGAAGTCAAAAGGAAGGTGCTTGAGGTGCTCCACACAGTGGAAAGGTGCTTCAAAAACCCTCTTGGGGATCCACTCACCAGAACTAAATGAATAATGGGCCTTGAACATGAGAAAACCAGTGGTCCTCCAGCGTCGTATGACCCCTTCGGAGGTTACCCAAAAGAAGTAAATGGATCAGTAAACCTCCAGCCTCCAATAATCGATATTCACCCCCTTTTCAGCTCCAAGTTATCCCCTTGTACCGAGCCAGCTGTCATCCCACATTTCTCTACATCAGGAGCGAGCTTCCAGCAGCACCTAAGCCTCTTTACCGTGTCAAATGGGCATAGGGCAGCCCATTCAAGTCTGAAGAGAGGCCACTGCTTCCATAGGGTCCTTCTCTGCAGCTTGCTTGCAGGGGACAGGCTTTTCTACTCAGGCTGTCTCTACTTTCTGAAATGTGTAACCTGTAAGACCTGTAATACACATTGAATGTATTTAGCTGGTTTAAACTGGTTTTAAGTTCAGTTGAGTTCACACTGATGGAGATCTCCCACATCGCATGTCATTTGTACAGGAATCGCACCGGATTCCTGTATGAATGACATGCAAATTCAGTGCTGTGTGAACTGAGCCATACAATTCGCACTGGACCCCCACCAAAAACTTGCAGGACCCTTTTTTTTTTTTGTCCACACTGGAATCGGATCGCGTGGGTGTTCTGACCCATGCAGTCCCATTCCATCCGATTCCACAGTTCACACTGCGTTCTGCGAACCGATTTGGGGGTGTCATTCATTTTAAATTGACACCCACAGCGGTCCAGAGAGCGCAGTGTGAACTGCCTGCAATTCTGATGCGGTTTGGGAACCGCACAGAAATCGCTTTGGTTTCCGCACTGCATCAGTGTGAACCCAGCCTTACCTGTGTGCTTACAAAGAGTATAAACAATCCTTTGAGGTTGGGTTCACACTTAGTTCTGACGCCGCTCACAGCAGGGGATCCGGTCAGTCCCTGTTCTCCATTTCAGGGACAAATCAGGCCATGGGCGTCCGCAGGTAGGGGCGGGGGGGGGGGGGAATTTGCCCCCCCCCCCCTGGAATCTCAACTTCCCCTTTCAAGTGGTTGTTAAGCCACTTTATTCTATTCTGTCTGGTCTGTTTAATAATCCTGTGTGCCTGTGTGTCTGTGTATGTGTTTTAAAAAAATAAGTCGTTCTTTACCAGTTTTCAGAGGGCCGAGCGCCGCTCACGTGACCCGTCGGCTCTCTCCTCTCCCTGTCTGACAGTTGCCTGCAGTGGGCGGGCCTAGAATTCCTCACTGATGTCAGTCGGGAGGGGAGGGGGAGAAGAGGAAAGAGGCGGCAGGTCACGTGAGCGGTGAGTGGCACTCTGAAAACTTGTAAAGAATGGCTTATTTTTATAAAACACAGACACAGGGGCACACGGGATGACGGAGGCACGTGAACTGACCACAGTGTCAGGGCTCAGCAGCCATGGTATACCGTGCTCAGTTTACAGAGGGGAGGACATAGCCAGGCAGGATCAGCCAGGTATTTCAGGTGATAGAAAGGGCCAAATTACACAGCACTGTTTTTTTTTAGGTTAAGAAATGCTTTAAAAATAAATGCTGCTGTTTGCCCTTTAAAAATAAATACTCAAAATAAGTATAATGACTGAAAAGGGGCGGAGCATGGGTGACCTTAAAATGTTGCCCCCCCTGAAAAAATTTCTGCGGACGCCCATGAATCAGGCCCAAATTTTTGCCTGAATTCGGGCCTGAAACACACTGGACCCTGTGCAACCCGCTCCGCAGCAGCCACAGAGATGTGGCCATATCTATTGAGAGCCGGTGTTCTGCCAAAAACTATAATTTGCCGAATTCTCCAAGGATGTTACTTACGGTGACTGTACACCCGGAATAATTGGAGATTTCGACCACTTGGTGTTGTCACAGAACACCGGCGGTCTATACACTCTGGTAGATGCTATAATTAGTGCAGATTGTTAGTCCGCCTGCTAGTTGTCGCCGCCCTGGAGGCGACCATGTTACTAGCGGGCGGACTAACCATCTCCACTAATTATAGCATCTACCGAAGTGTAAAGGCTGCCGATGTTCTGTGAAAACCCCAAGTGGTCGAAATCTCCAATTATTCCGGTTGTACAGTCACTGGAAGTAACGTCATTCGAGAATTCGCCAAATTAGAGTTTTTGGCTCTCAATATATATATAGCCACATCTCTGTGGCTGCTGTTGAGCGGGTTGCACAGGGGTCCGGTGTGTCTTTGACTCTGTTTCAGGTCCGAATTCTGGCAAAAAATTTGGGTGTCTAATTTGTCCTTGAGACGGAAAACAGGGACGGACCGGACCCCCTGCTGTGAGCCGCGTCCGAACTAAGTGTGAACCTAGCCTCAAAGAATTAGTTGGAGATCTCGGCAAGTTGGAGTTTTCGGCAGAACACCGGCCACGCACTCCTGTCATGCGAATTGGATTCCCTAAACCCACATCCAAATCGCATTAGTGTGAACCCAGCCTAAGATAATAGTAAATGTTGAAACTATACACAGTATGTAGCAAATGCAGCATTCATGGAAAACACAATGATTGATATAAGGACACTCAAGGTTAATCACAATACGTAATGTGGATTTTATCTGAATGGTGAAATATAAGACATTTTACAGTAGGTACAAGGTAAATATTATTGGAATTGCTTCTAACATTTGTGCATTTTGTGCTCATCCATAATGATAAATTTATAAAGGACCGAGACGCCTCCGGTGGAAGAAGCTGAAATAAGAACAATGGATTTCCATAGCTTGTACATTTGAAAATATATTTTAAACACCTGAAAATGAATACAAAATAAAAATAATTGTAAGTGTACATCACTTTGTAGCAGAAATGTCCAATTTTGTGATGCAAAGAACCAAGTAAAGTAACCCAGCAAGCGATTAGATTCCATCTTTGATTGCTCTGACAATAGTAAACTGAATATTGATTAGGTGCTGTAGGTTATGGCGCTTTGCATGGCCTTACTGAAAATAAGTACACCTGATTCATCGAGATTCTATAGCATATAAAGCAGTGAAGGTAAGCTTCAGGTCGGCCATACATGGGTCAAATTCCAAAAGAATTTTCTTTCGAAAATCTCATCTAATAATTTTCGCTCGAATTTCGCACCATTAGTGGACCACAACAATGGCCGATTTCCATGCAGCCATCGAATTTGAGTGATCAGGCATGTTGGAATTTTTTTTAAAAACGAACGATTTTTTAATCAATGATGGAAGAATCGTGTGAGAAATATAATCGGAAAGGAAATGCGCACGAAAAAAGAAGCAAGAAAAGAAAATTCCCGAAAAGAAGATTTACGGCCACAAAAATTCTTTATTGTAGCAACATGAGTTGAAATTGAATGCTTGGTTGGTTGAATTTAGCAATCAGTGGTGACACCATCAGATCACAAATTGCACAAAATTTCTGATTTTCGAAAGAAAATTTGTTCATAATTCGACCCATGTGTGGCATGCATAAGGCATGCTAAACCATTGCTCCCAACTGTCCCTGATTTCGAGGGACTGTCCCTGATTTGGAACAAAGTCATTCTTTCCTCCTCATTTTGGTCTGATCTATATAGTTGTATATAAAATGCACTATCTTAAAATCCTAATGCAAGTCAATGTCAATATTTTTTAAAACAGCAACTTTAATTACACAATCCCTGGTGATCCTGCCAATAAGGTCCTTGTTCAGGCTCTTCCTTTTATAGGGTGACAACGCTTTGTCCATGTCTCCCCACTGTGCTCCTGCATTGTCACCCTGCCATATAGGACAGTGCTTTAAGTGGCCCAAAAGAGGTGCCAGTACTCTATTATAGCCTATAAATCCCCCCCCCACCCCACATCAGGGTCCCCACAGAGCACCCCCCCTGGCCTGGATTGGGACTCTGGAGCAGGGGGACTCACTGGTGGTGACTGGTCTGGCTCTGGAGTGGGAAATATTCTTGGGGGGGGGGGGGCAATTGAGGGTGCAGATGTCCAAAATGAGCGTACTGGTACACTAAGGCGCATTGGAGAGGTGGCGGTATGCTCAAGAGCCATATTTGGAAGTGGCGGTACTGAGTACCAGTGCATACTGGCCCACTTAAAGCACTGATATAGGAGACTGCAATGGGGTGTTATGTTATAGCCCCCCCCCCCCCCACTCCTAGGCAGGCATGGTCCAGTTTTCTCCATTCGCAAACCCAGAGCTCCCAACTGTCTCTGATTTAGAGGGACTGTCCCTGATTTGGAAGAAAGTCCCTCTGTCCCTCTTTCCTCCTCATTTTTTTCTCATTTTGGTCTGATCTATATAGTTGTATATAAAATTCTCTTTTTAGCTTTCAAAAAGTGTTTCCCAGTGCTAAACCTTTCATCCAATTTCTAAATTGCCGCATTTGTAAATTTCGAAAGCCAATATAAAGGAATAGTAGTGGGTAAAAAAAAACACTTGTGGGTTTAACTAATTTTGTTTTTTTGTATAATTCTCCTTTAAAGGGGCGTGGCAGAGGTGTGTCCTATACCTTCATACTTTTGCTAATAGGTGTCCCTTGTTCCCATCTCAAAAACGTTGAGAGGTATGGCTAAAGTGGCCCCTCAACCAATATTATTGTATATAATTTTAGAATTACTTAAAATGAATCTGTGCAAAATGTTCTCTAAAGCGCCATCTGCATCAGCTGAACCTACCTTCCATCGGCTGTATAACTTCTCACTGTTCTGCAGCCAGCAGTGGACATAGGAAGTCCTGTGGAAGCTCCAAGTCATGAGCTTACAAAGGGCTGAGGTCTCTCTCTCGGCCCCCCATCTGACAGTGCTTGGTACTTAGAGCGGGACTTTACCCAAAACAGTTTGATAACATTTGTTGTTTTTTGACAAAAGAACATACATTCCACATTAATAATTATGCTACCAAAATTAGGGTGTGCTGTAAATTGCTTCCAGCATCTTCCAGTTTCTTGCTGCTGGAGGCTTCCCAGAGCAGTCACTTCCTTCTGGGAAACTTTCCCCTTCTCCTTGGTCTCAAAAACGATGTGTCACTTTTTGTAATTAAAATGTGTGCACTTCCAGCCTTCATTGTATGTCTTGGCTCAGCTAGAGAGGAAGACTGACAGAAGCTTTACAGTACTGTCACAGTTGAGGGAGAAAGGAGAGAATATCAGGGAGATAAGACACTATCCTTTTAAGTTTAAGTTTGTGCCGCCCTGGCTGAAGAGTTTGTCTTGTCAGTGCTTTTCTTTTTTCTCCCTCCCTAATCTGTGTTCCCTCAACACTGTATATGTCATTCCTGTTGTTTCCTCCCTCATCTGCAGCAGGAAATCTTGATGCTGTCAGCAGATTGGTCTTTAGTACCTCACTGATTTTAGGCACAGTGCTGAAAATACAGGACAACTGAGCATGTGCAGAGCAGGGTGAGGCAGGGTATTGCTGAATTGTACACAGTATAGGCACTTATTTTAATGTTTTACATAGCTATACCTGCAAAAAGGGCCAGCCTGAAGTTATCTAGCAGGACTTTATTTTCTGACTAAGGTCCCACTTTAAGCCTCCCATTGGCAAGCACCAGCAGGGTCATAAGTCCCCCGGAAACATGGTTACTTTTTAGATGCCTTAAAGTAGAACTGTAGGCAAAACACTTTTTTTTTATTTCAGTTTGGACAGAGTAAGGGAAGTTTATAATCCATGTCAGATTTTTTTTTTTTTTTGCCATTTGTGTCCTATTGCAGAGATTTCCCTTCACTTCCTGTCTCATAGCCAAACAGAAAGTGAGCAGAAATCCCTATAAATTAAGGGAATTCCTTGGGGACCCCCAGGTTACTAAAACTAGTGTCCCCATTGGATGATTTCTCCTCTATTTCTTTTCTGGGGACAACTCAAAATTTGGGATTTTTGTTTACTTTCACTTTCAATGATAATGGTAAACAGGACAAATAGAGTTGGGGAATCTCCTACCTGGGGGGCACAGACAGAAATAAAAACTGACAGGGGTTGTAATTCCTCTCCACTCTATCTAAAATTTAAAAATAGTTTTATCTTTATACTTGTGGTACCCTCTAATGTAGAATGCTAGATAGCGTGAATAGGGTTTTTGATAGTGTAGGTAAGTTTAGGCTTGGCTGGCAACCAAGGCTGTGTTGAATCTGGGTCAGGGTGAGTGACTCAGGGAGGCTGGGTGACTCATCAGGCAGCACTTCCAGAAGAATGGGAGGGAGGTTAGGAGGAGCTGCCTGGAGTATTGAGGAGGGCCCCAGCCAATCCCCAGCAAATGGGCTGGCAGGGGCTAGGCCCCTCTTTAATACTCAGGGTCACACCAGCAGGGACAGAAGAGATTGGTTGGAAGATGGATATGGAGTGCTGAGGAGGCTGTCCATGGCCCTTGAGGGTAACCTGTTAGTCTGGGGGGGGGGGGGGGGGGGTTGACCTCAGGTCTGGGGCTCTGGTGCTGGAGGGATACTCATATGACACACAAAGGAGTCCTATCAAGAGGCACAGGAGCAAGAGTGAGGATAGCAGGAGCCAGCTAGCACGCCTGGGAGATCTCCAGGAGAAGTCAGCTGGGTAGCTGGTGAGTGTGAAAGTCTGGGAGGACTGTGAGAAGTAGCCAGGAGGGCTAGTGAGAGAGGCAGCTGCAGCCTTGTGGGCTGAAGAGGTGGTGCTGGAATCAGTAGCCACAGGAATGTAGCTGGACACTGGATTTTTGTCTACACAAAGAAAGGGGCTCACGGTCCCTGTCTGTAAAGGGCTTTAAGCCCCGTACACACGTATCGAATGTCAGCCGAACGATCGGCCGTCTTTTGTCCGGTGCTGTCCTGTCGGCTGAAAACTGCAAAAGACTGCACATGAATTTTGTCGGCCAACAACAGCCGACTGCAGAAGTGATGTCATGTGATGGTTAACTTTCCATGTCTTTTTTCTTTTCTGAGCATGCCCAGTCTTGCTAATCGGCTGTTTGTCGGCCGAAATCTGTACTGACTGGCGAACAATCGGCCGTTCTGGTGTTGGCCAACAAAAATTTTAATGCCTGCACACCCGATTCTGTTCGGCCGAAAAGTCGCAGTCGGTTGTCGGAAGCATCATACTAACAAGCCGACAATCGGCCGATCGTTCGGTGGCCGAATATTTACGGCCGACAATCGCTACGTGTCTACGGGGCTTTAGCCTAATCTGAGTGCCCTGCCAGAATCATCAAACAGTGTTCCAGCTGGGTCTGGGTTGTTTTCTGCAAGCAAGTGATGTACTGGAGGAAGAGGAGTGTATATAGACTGAGTAAATAGTTGAAGTGTCCCTGAAGAAGTTTGTTCCAGTCAAGTGGGCATCCCATAAACATCCCATCCCATCCCCATTCTACGGGGGATGTACTACATACTTTAAGGGATACTGCAGTTTGATGAATCGGAGCCAACTGTGCCTTACCATTAGGGTAACAAAATTGTATTTTGATTATGTTCTTGATGTATGAGTAGTAACGTCTGTATAGAGTGCAATAGGATTTCGCTATGATCAAATCTCTTTGTCTACCATGTTGGAGGGGAAGTGTTCCATAATAGAGTGTAATAGGCAAAGTAAGAAGGCACCTCCAATGTAAGGGGGAAACTGTGCTGACCACCAATAAAAGGAAGCCCTTCCCCATTAACCACCATTTTAAGGGAACCCTTTTTGACTGGCCACCAATGTAAGGGAGTGCTTCTCTATCTACCACCGATGTAATGGATCGCTTCTCCATTGATTACCAATGGAAGAGAGCCCCTCTCCACTGACCACCAATGGAAAGGAGCACTTCTCCACCAATAAACAATGTAAGGGAACCATTCTACATTGATCACAAATGTAAGGGAGCCTTTTTGATCACCAATGGAAGAGAGCATTTCTCTACTGACCACCAATGTCATTTACTGGAGCACATTAACACTGACCACCAATGGAGGGGAGCACTTCTCTACTTATCACCAGTGTGAGGGGGAACCTCTTCACTTACCACCAATGTATGTGGGCACCTCTACATTAGTCACTTATGTAATTGATCTCCTCTCCACTATAATGTTAGAGATATAAGAGGGCCCTTCTCCACTGATCACTAATGTAAGGGAGCCCTTTTCTAAAGACCATTAAAGAGGTATTAAAGTCTATTAGCTAATGTTTTACCTATAGGTAAGCCTATAATAAGGCTTACCTGTTGGTACTGTAAATATCTCCTACATGTGCACCGGTTAGGAGATATTTACTTATGTAGCAGCCGGTGACGTCACGTGCTCTGAAGGAACGGCATACCTCTCAGAGCTCTGTTCAGTAAATTGTGAGTCCCGTGAACATGTGCGGGAGTGACGTCATCCGCGGCTCGGTTATTCAAAGAACCAAGAAGGAAGACCGGATAAAGATGGAAGCCCTGTCAGAGGTGACAGCGCATCGCTGGAGGGCTTCGCTTTAAGGCAAGTTTCACATAATTTCATAGTAGCGAATACATTTTCACTGCCTGTCTTTCTTTTGTGGCCTGTAATATAATTTGTCTAACTTCATGAATATTGTTAATGAGGGGCCCAGGCGTTTTTTTTGGATCAAACCCACCAGGAAGCCATCACTGCATACCGCCAATCATAGGCAGCATGTGTATGTGCAGCTCCGGGCCAGGAAATGCCTCACTGCCTATGATTGGAGGTGTGCAGTGATGGTTTCCTGGCAGGTATGATCCAAACACGCCTGAGCCCATCCCTAATTATTATTGATAATATTTTTTTTAAAACGGGGTGAGGGTATCAAAAATTTTTTTTTATTTATTATTATATTCACAGCTTATTGATCCCAGTAATGTACCGTAGCCTGTAGATAATTGTTTTCAGCAGGGGTCCCTTTGGACACTAACAATTATTTTTAAGGTTCCACTAGGGTAGTGTCACAGATCTACAGCTTTGCAGATCTGTCTCCTTTATTCCCAAAGACCAGCAGGTATACTAGTACATGGAGTTCCATGGCTTTAACTTGTAAGGTTCTGCTGTTACCTGTTATTATCACACAAGACTTGTGTTCAAGACTGGTTAACCACCTTTTGCTGATTCAGTTAGCTTCATGCCCAGCGCAGTCAGGCCATCTCTTTTACTATTTAAACTTGGCTCATTGCCTGAGCAAAAGCTAGTCTTCCTAGTGCTAAAGTAGGTCTCCTGTTGTTTCCAAGAAGATTCCTATTGTTGAAAATTTCTAGGGTACTCCCATTCCCAGTGGAGAAAATTCTTCGTGTTCTCCAGCGTTTCCAATTGGAGAAGATTCTTAGTGACCCCCCCGTTTTTCATAGTGTTAAAGATTCCTTGTGTGCCCCAATATTTCCTAGTGGAGAGGATTCCTAGTGTACCCCCAGTGTTTCCTGGTGGAGAAGATTCTAAGTGTAGCCACAGTGTTGACTAGTGGAGAGGATTCCTTGTGTTTCCTAGTAGAGAATATTCCTAGTGTACCCCAGCATTTCCTAGTAAAGAAGATTCCTAGTGTTCCCCCTATGTTTCCTAGTGGAGAAGACTCCTTGTGTTTACTAGTTAAGAAGATTCCTAGTGTACCCCAGCATTTCCTGGTAAAGAAGATTCCTAGTGTACCCCTATGTTTCCTAATAGAGAAAAATCCTAGTGTACCCCTATGTTTTCTAGTGGAGAAGATTCCTTGTGTTTCCTAGTGGAGAAGATTCCTAGTGTACCCCTATGTTTCCTAGTAGAGAAAATTCCTAGTGTACCCCTATGTTTCCTAGTAGAGAAAATTCCTAGTGTACCACCCTCCCCCCTGTTTCTCTAATGGAGGAGATTCCTAGTGTATCCCCAGTATTTCTCTAATGGAGACAATTCCTAGTGTAGCCCCAGTGTTTCTCTAATGGAGACAATTGCTAGTGTAGCCCCAGTTTTTCTCTAATGGAGAGGATTCCTAGTGTACCCCCAGGGTTTCTCTAATGGAGAAGATTCCTAGTGTACCCCCAGTGTTTCTCTAATGGAGAAGATTCCTAGTGTACCCCCAGTGTTTCTCTAATGGAGAAGATTCCTAGTGTACCCCCTGTGTTTCTCTAAAGGAGAAGATTCCTTGTGTGCAACAATGTTTCCTAGTGGAGAAGATTCTTAGTGTATCCCCAGGGTTTCTTAGTGGAGAAGATTCTAAGTGTACCCACAATGTTGGCTAGTGGAGAAGATTCCTTGTGTTTGCTAGTAAAGAAGATTCCTAATGTACACCAGTATTTCCTAGTACAGAAGATTCCTAGTGTTCCCCCTATGTTTCCTAGTGGAGAAGATTCCTTCTGTTTCCTAGTGGAGAAGATTCCTAGTGTACCACAGCATTTCCTAGCAAAGAAAATATCTAGTGTACCCCTATGTTTCCTAATAGAGAAACATCCTAGTGTACTCCTATGTTTCCTAGTGGAGAAGATTCCTTGTGTTTACTAGTGGTGAAGATTCCTAGTGTGCCACAGCTTTTCCTAGTAAAGAAGATTCCTAGTGTACCCCTATGTTTCCTAGTAGAGAAGATTCCTAGTGTACCCCCCTCCCTCCCCGTTTCTCTAATGGAGGAGATTCCTAGTGTATCCCCAGTGTCTCTAATGGAGAAGATTCCTATTGTACCCCTAGTATTTCTCTAATGGAGAAGATTCCTAGTGTACCCCCCTGTGTTTCTCTAATGGAGAAGATTCCTAGTGTACCCCCAGTGTTTCTCTCATGGAGGAGATTCCTAGTGTACCCCCTGTGTTTATCTATTGGAGAAGATTCCTAGCGTAGCCTCAGTGTTTCTCTAATGGAGAAGATTCCTAGTGTACTCCCACTGTTTTTCTAATGGGGAAGATTCCTACTGTAACCCACTCCCCCCCTCCATGTTTCTCTAGTAGAGAAGATTCCTAGTGTACCCTCAGTGTTTCTCTAATGGAGAATAATCCCAGTGTATGCCCTGTGTTTCTCTAGTGGAGAAGATTCCTAGTGTACCCTAATGTTTTTTTGGTGGAAAACTTTCCAAGTGTCCCCTTATGTTTCCTGCTGGAAAAATTCCTAGAGCTAGTGCCCCCCCCCCCCCAATGTTTCCTAGTAGATAAGATTCCCAGTGTACCCCCAGTGCTTCCTTGCATTCCTGTTTTTCCAAGAAGATTTTAAATGACCCTGAGATTCCTAGTATCCCTAACTATCTGAGCTGGATTCCCCTTGTTCCTAGTATCTGCTTGCCAGTGTCTTCCAGTGGGATCTCTGTACACCCAGTGTCTTCCAGTGATCTCTGTACACCCAGTGTATTCCAGTGTGATCTCTGTACACCCAGTGTCTTCCAGTGTGATCTCTGTACACCCAGCGTCTTCCAGTGGGATCTCTGTACACCCAGTGTATTCCAGTGTGATCTCTGTACACCCAGTGTATTCCAGTGTGATCTCTGTACACCCAGTGTCTTCCAGTGATCTCTGTACACCCAGTGTATTCCAGTGTGATCTCTGTACACCCAGTGTATTCCAGTGTGATCTCTGTACACCCAGTGTCTTCCAGTGTGATCTCTGTACACCCAGCGTCTTCCAGTGGGATCTCTGTACACCCAGTGTCCTCCAGCCTGTCCCTATTGACTCTGTGTATGTCTACATGTACCTGTTTTGTCCTTTAAGCCATTACGTGTCCTTTTGCCTGCATTTCCCTAGTGTGTCCCTGCCAGATTTCATCCTTCCTGCACCTCTGTGAGTTTCAGTCTCTCATTAGCAGCATCTGTGCATGTAGTCAGCTCCAGCATCTCTCTGTATAGTCCTAGTTTGTTTCCTGCCCAGTGCCCCCCATTCACTTTTGCCCGCTCCTAGTGTTTCTTGATGATCTCTAGGAGGATCTTGATGATTGCTACTTACTCCTAGTTGTCCTTTGTAGCTTTGTGCACTATTATCCATTCCCGGTGTCTGTGTGTTTCCATGCACACCTGCCTGCATGCAGTGTCTTCCCTACTGACCTACTGACGGTGTTGCAAGGGTCTCTTGCCTGCTTTATCAGCCTTAAGTTCCCAGTAGCTGCCTACTTAGGTAGTTAGAGAACCACAACCATGAGAATTATCTGCAGTGCAACCCAACTCCACCTCTCTGGAAAAGACCAGGTGGTTCCTTAGATTCTGTGCGTCGGCCCTTCCAAGGGCCCACACTTTTCCTGGCAGGCTGGGTAATCCCCCATCAGAACCAATGGGTATTCCTCCTGTCTTAGACTCCTTGTGTACCTCAACTGTATCATGGGTGCCTGCATTCCCTGAGACCCTTGTGCACTACTGTGTGTCTTATACATACCCTTACCCCTGTGTTCCTGTACACTCAGCATCCCTCCCTGTGAGTCCTGCACCCCAGTGCTTTAAGCGTCTTTTGCTAGTGTTCTGTTCCCTGCCTGCCTATAAGACCAGCACCCCAGTGCTGCACTATACTTTCTGCCATTCCTGTGAGTCCCGTGTTCTGTGCTTTCCCAAATCCTCATCTCTGTGCTTTCCTGTACCAGATCATCTGAAGCCTGCATGGGTACCCTCTCTGAGCACACCCCCATCCGGCAAGCACGCTACTTGGAGGTCCACGATGCCAGCTATATGTGACAGCCCAATCTATGGATGGCATAGATGGTATGATTATCAATCCCAGAGTTTATTGGGATCCAGTGGGTAGATCATTTTAGTCACTTATGTTATGCTAGGATATGACCACAGCCTGATTGTCTCCAGGTTCTGGCACTGCCAACCTTCAGCTGGTAAAGAACAATAAACCTATCACCCACTTCCCTGGCATACAGCAGCCAGTTACCCAGCACAGCCGTGGTGCCCGCTATCCCTCCTGCCCTCCCTCTTGCTCTGTTGAAATGTATTTATGCAGAAGGAGTTGTGATAAATTTGCTCTGATCAAACCTCTTAGAGAGAAACTGCAAGTAGAAATGTGATTTATATTTGCAGCAAATATTTCACATGTAGGTTGGAATAACAGACACGGCAATGAGCAGATAGTTAAATGGCTTCTCTACTAGAGCTGCCACTTGTCTAGATTGTCTGTCAGCACTGTTTTAAAGAAGAAACCCAGCCCAATCAAAAAGTAATAGATTACTTTCAAATGTTGGTGAAATTAAAACAATACCAAGCAAATCAAGAGTACGTCCATGCAGATGTAAAGTTAAGTCCAGTGGCCTGCACCAGCCATTGGTTTCTTTGGTCTCCTCTAGACCAGGTGGTGAGATCACCTTTCTATAGTTATGGGGTCTTTACCCATCAGTCTTGGGCTTTCACTTAACCTGCTTCCATAAGGGTGTTTTCAGGTGTTCCCCCCATCTCCTTTTATTTATAAGAAAAAAAAACAAATCTTACCAAAATAGCACTTTTGGAAACCACCTTAGCATCATATGAAGGTAAATGGCCCTTTGGCAGTGTTGCCAACCATTAGGGGCACTTTTCTCTTACCAGTAAATGCCAATGACATGAAAAGAGAGCCAGTTACGGTTTAGAGCCAGCCGAGACCATCCGAGTGCCTACTACAGTGTGTTGGGACGGCGCCGGCAGGGGGCGGATCTGGTGGAGGAGGTGCCTGAGCATGTCGTGTGATGTCATGGTGAAAGGGAGCTGAGAGGATTGGCTGGAGCCTCGCATGTGGGTCTGCAGGATGGGAGCAAAGCAAGCCGGGAGCGGGACTGTCAGTGCTGTTTGAACTGGAGTGGACTGAAGGCATAGTTGCCAACATTTAAAAAAAATTTCCAGGGACACTTTACAGCACAGCTATCAATTACTTACCACACCCACTTCCCTGAAGCTCCACCCACTCTGCATAATTAATCTCCGCCTACTTATCACATTATAGAGTCTACTCAATATAGAGAGAATTACAGGAAATTAAAAAGGGAATTTCAAATTTAAGGCCAAAGTAGCAGAGTTGGAATAAGTCTCCCATTCAGCTGCACTACTTCTGCGTAACATTTATGGGCAGCCCGGTTAACGGCGCTTCCAGGGACAATATACATTACCTGGGACAGGCTCCTATTTCCAGGGACAATATAAATTACCTGGGACAGGCTCCTATTTCCAGGGACTGTCCATGGAAAAAAGGGACAGTTGGCAAGTATGTGAAGGGACCATCTGGCATGGAGAGAGACACTCACTGTGGCTCAGAAGGGGATGTGTCATGTCAGTGAGGTCAGGTGTCATCGTCATCATCAGCTGTACTGCTGCACACTGCTGTCAGTGTCACCGTGAGCGTCAATTTCCTGTCTGTATGCCGCCCATTCTAATTACTTTCCCTCCTGTCCTCTCCCTGAGCTACTTACATATTGAAAATAAAAAACATATATATGTTTTTTGCCTTAAAGTAGAACTATAGCCAAAACGTTTTCATTTTCGACACCCATCAGATTTTTTTTTGCCATCTGTGTCCCATTGTGGAGATTTACTTTCACTTCCTGTGCCATAGCCAAACAGGAAGTGAGAGGAAATCCCTGCAAATTAAAGAAATTCCCACAGGAAGGAGGAGGGCCTCCACTCTCTACACTGTCAGAGGCAGCCAGGGGGAGAGGCCGACTGCCATGTGTTGCTCGCGGCGTGCGGGAACCAACCTACCCTGCACCGCCGCCGGCATTTCGGGACTCAGACCTGAATGGTCCTGGTGAATCAGGGATGGTTGGGAGGAATGGGTATCGGAATGAAATCCTTGGACCCATTGTCAGACCGTACGCTGGTGCAGTGGGTCCTGGGTTCCTCCTGGTGCATGACAATGCCGGTCGTATGTGGCGAGAGTATGCCGCCAGTTCCTGGAGAATGAAGGAATTAATACTTATGAATGACCCACCATGCTCCCCTGACCTAAATCCAATAGAACACCTCTGGGACATTATGTTTCCATCCATTCATCGCCACCAAGTTGCACCTCTGTTCAGGAGTTCAGTGATGCCCTGGTCCAGACCTGGGAGGAAATACCCCAGGACACCATCTGTCATCTCATTAGGAGCATCCCCCGACATTGTCAGGCATGCATACAAGCACGTAGGGGCCATACAATCTACGGAGTACCATTTTGATGTGCTGCGATGAAATTTCAGAGAAATGGACTAGTCTGCTGCATCATTTTTTTACTGTGATTTTCAGGGTGTCTTTGAATTCAGCCCTCTGTAGGGTGATAATTTTCATTTCCATCAAACGATGTGGTATCCTTTCATTCCTAACACATTACCCAGTCTATACCAGTACAGATCCTAACACATTACCCAGTCCATATCAGTATAGATCCTAACACATTACCCAGTCCATACCAGTATAGATCCTAACACATTACCCAGTCCATACCAGTATAGATCCTAACACATTACCCAGTCCATATCAGTATAGATCCTAACACATTACCCAGTCCATACCAGTATAGATCCTAACACATTACCCAGTCCATACCAGTATAGATCCTAACACATTGCCCAGTCCATACCAGTATAGATCCTAACACATTACCCAGTCCATACCAGTATAGATCCTAACACATTACCCAGTCCATATCAGCATAGATCCATTCCTAACACATCACCCAGTCCATACCAGTATAGATCCTAACACATTACCCAGTCCATATCAGTATAGTTCCTAACACATTACCCAGTCCATATCAGTATAGATCCTAGCACATTACCCAGTCCATACCAGTATAGATCCTAACACATTACCCAGTCCATACCAGTATAGATCCTAACACATTACCTAGTCCATATCAGTATAGATCCTAACACATTACCCAGTCCATATCAGTATAGATCCTAACACATTACCTAGTCCATATCAGTATAGATCCTAACACATTACCCAGTCCATATCAGTATAGATATCCAGCATGATATTTTTCCCCATTGAGATCTGTACATTGTACTTAGTAATAAATAATATATACTTGTTGGTATTTGCTTAATCCATATGCAGGCACAGCACCCTTTTTGGTAGTGCTGAATAGTGCTTGTGCCATGCCAATCCTCTAATCTTACTGAAAGTCTACCAGATGGCCTTTTAAAAATAATAGCCTCCCTGCAGTCTCCAATTATGTGAAACACCCACAATGCTCATGATACCCGGGGACATTGTTTGTTACCTAAGCCTAGACTCTAGGTCAAACAGTGGAGCTCAAAAAGGACAATTTTGTTACTCTTATCATGAAAGAGGTACTTTTTACTCAACATATTCGTAATTTAGTACGAATGACGCGAGCCGGATTGATTTACATGAAGTGTGATTTTTTAAGATAGTTCCATCTCAACTTCTTTTGCTGCTTGCTTGTTGCAAATCTTGCTTTTTGCCTTCAGAATTTATATATTCTAATAACTGTGAGACAAGGTAAGATATATCAGATAAACTTTTTCATTCTAATACTGGTGTTGAGTTGAAGGATATTACAGCGCCACCCAGTGTCACCATTCAGTATTGCTGCCCCCAGAACAAGTTAACAGCCAGAGGATTGCTCTGGGTCACAGGTCAAAAGAGGACATAAGGTCGGGTCCTGTGTCACCAGCGGAGGAGAGATGACTCTATTGCTGCAGCCACTCTCTGCCAGTTCCCCAATCCATCTCACTCTGGGTGCTCTCTGTCTGCTTGGTTTAACCTTTAGCATTACCTATTTATCTTTATTACCCCCTCCTCTCTCCCTTTCACCATGTCTGCCTCTGCTCTCTGTCTCTCATTCAGATGCTTTTTTCCAATTTTTTTCCATATTGATCCTTCTTTTAAGTCTGGCGTACTCTACTCCTACTCCTGCATTTGTAGTCTTGTTTTTATCTTGGGTGTAATTGGTGACCTAGGCTTTGTTCATGGAGCTTTAGAAGAGGGTGCTCCATACCCCATCTGATTCCGAAGCAATGAGTGTATTAAGCTGGAGGGTAGTGTACACACCAACGGATAGCAAAGTGTGGGGACTAACTATGTGCTATGCTATCTGCAGCATCGGGCCCACGTCATCTGCTGTAGAACCCACTGGCCTTCATTGCAGAGGCAGACCCAGCATTTGTGTAGACCAGGGCTCTCCAAACTACGGCCCATGGGCTTCATCTGGTCTGCTACAAGATTTAATCGTGACCCTAAGCTAGGGTCACTGGCGCATCCTCAACATGCACAGATTGAGGATTAAGGTCAGCAGAGGCTGCCTATGGCCTCCATTCATCTCCCCACACACAGGAGATGTTATATAACATTTTATAACGTTTTAGGATATAAATAATATGATACATATATTGTATTATTATTTTTGATTGCATTTTATTGTATATTTACTGTACTGTAGAATGAAACATAGGCTGTAAAAAGGAGTGGATCCTCAGGAAGCAGGGGCGTAACTACAAGGGTTGCA
Source organism: Pelophylax lessonae (assembly GCF_965119305.1). Classification (NCBI taxonomy): domain Eukaryota; kingdom Metazoa; phylum Chordata; class Amphibia; order Anura; family Ranidae; genus Pelophylax; species Pelophylax lessonae. Next base: position 194,798,457 of record NC_138779.1, on the reverse strand, counting down.
GAGGTCGCAATTGCAACCGGGCCCCATGCTCCAGGGGGCCTGTGCGGCTCCCCTGTACACCTGGATAGGAGGGGGGGGGGCAGCATGTAGAGAAATCACTGTCCTCCTTTTTCCTCCTGTAGCTGCAGGAGAAAAATGGAGGAGATTGGTTCCTCTGTATGCTGCCCCCGCCACTCCTCCTATCCAGTTCGCTTGTGTTCTGCTGTCTCTGGGCCCCTGTGTGCTCCCCTGATCTGAAGGTCCGGGGGCCCTTCATGGTTTCTTGCATCAGGGCCCTGAAGGTTCTAGTTACACCTCTGTCAGAAAGAGAGCTATTTATGAAATGCGTTGATCCAAAAAATCACACAGGAGATAACTGCATAAACTTAATGGCCCATGGGCTTCATCTGGTCTGCTATGAGATTTAATCTGACCCTCAGCTAGGGTCACTGGGGCATCCTCAATGTGCACAGATTGAGGATTAAGGTCAGCAAAGGCTGCCTATGGCCTACGTCTCATCTCCCCCACACACAGGAGACGTTATGTAACATTGTTTTAGGATATAAATATTATGATACATATATTGTATTATCATTTTTGATTGATTGCATTTTATTGTATATTTACTGTACTGTAGAATGAAACATAGGCTGTAAAAAGGAGTGAATCCTCAAGAAGAGAGCTATTTATGAAACGCATTGATCCAAAAATCACACAGGAGATAACTGCATAAACTTAATGGCCCATGGGCTTCATCTGGTCTGCTATGAGATTTAATCTTGGCCCTCAGCTAGGGTCACTGGTGCATCCTCAATGTGCACAGATTGAGGATTAGGGTCAGCAGAGGCTGCCTATGGCCTCCGTTTCATCTCCCCCACACACAGGAGATGTTATGTAGCATTGTTTTAGGATATAAATAATAAGATACATATATTGCATTATCATTTTTGATTGCATTGTATTGTATATTTACTGTACTGTAGAATGAAACATAGTCTGTAAAAAGGAGTGGATCCTCAGGAAGAGAGCTCTTTATGAAACGCGTTGATCCAAAAAATCACAGAGGAGATTACTGCATAAACTTAATGGCCCACTGGCTTCATCTGGTCTGCTACGAGATTTAATCTGACCCTCAGCTAGGGTCACTGGGATATCCTCAATGTGCACAGATTGAGGATTACGGTCAGCAGAGGCTGCCTATGGCCTCCGTTTCATCTCCCCCACACACAGGAGATGTTATGTAGCATTGTTTTAGGATATAAATATTATGATACATATATTGTATTATCATTTTTTATTGAATTTTATTGTATATTTAATGTACTATAGAATCAAACATAGGCTGTAAAAAGGATCCTCAGGAAAAGAGCTATTTATGAAACGCGTTGCTCTCACAGGAGATAACTGCATAAACTAAATGTATTTTTGTGCATGATCCATATCAGTTCGTTTTAATAATTTTTAGTTGTATAATAAAGACTGTGAAAGTTGTATTCATATGGATAGTGATATTTTTTTTTTGCTTTCTTGTTATTAAATATGACAGATGTTATATAACATTGTTTTGTGATATAAATAATAGAATACTTATATGTATTAACATTTTTGGTTGTATTTTATTGTTTTTTTTTTTTTTTTTTTTTGCCGTATTTGTTTTTGTATAAATAAATATTGGCTGTATATGTAAAAAAAGCATAGAGCCTCAGGAACACATTTCATTTCAGGCTATTATGATTGCAACAATTTTATTATATCTTTTTATGTGACAACACTGAAGAAATGACACTTTGCTACAATGTAAAGTAGTTGAGTGTACAGCTTGTATAACAGTGTAAATTTGCTGTCCCCTCAAAATAACTCAACACACAGCCATTAATGTCTAAACCGCTGGCAACAAAAGTGAGTACACCCCTAAGTGAAAATGTCCAAACTGGGCCCGATTAGCCATTTTCTCTCCCTAGTGTCACGTGACTCGTTAGTGTTATAAGGTCTCAGGTGTGAGTGGGGAGCAGGTGTGTTATATTTGGTGTTATCGTTCTCACTCTCTCATACTGGTCACTGGAAGTTTAACATGGCACCTCATGGCAAAGAACTCTCTGAGGATCTGAAAAAAATAATTGTTGTTCTATATAAAGATGGCCTAGGCTACCAGAAGATTGCAAAGACCCTGAAACTGAGCTGCAGCACGGTGGCCAAGACCATACAGCAGTTTAACAGGACAGGTTCCACTCAGAACAGGCCTCACCATGGTCGATCAAAGGAGTTGAGTGTATGTGCTCACCGTCATATCCAGAGGTTGTCTTTGGGAAATAGACGTATGAGTGCTGCCAGTATTGCTGCAGAGGGTGAAGGGGTGGGGGGTCAGCCTGTCAGTGCTCAGACCATACGCCGCACACTGCATCATAGTTGATCTGGTTGAAAAAAGTTCAACCAAAAAAAAAAAAAAAAAGAAAATCAACGCACTCAAATAGAAAACCTCCATCCATGTACACTACCCACAGTTGATCCAGACTAAGGCAAAAAAAAAAATAAATAAATATATATATATTTTTTTAATAATAATAAATTATGATCAAATTCTCTATTCTTCTTTTCTTATTCTTCTCTTTCATCCACCTTCTTTTCTTATTCTTCTCTTTCATCCACCTATCACCTGTCTCCATTGCTCTCTTTTCCTGTGATAGTCTTTCTCTCTTTTCTTTTCCTCTCACCTGTCTCTGTCCCTCTCTCTTCCTCTTGTTTTCACTCTTTCTCTATTCTTATACTACTTCTTCTCCTCTCTTTTTCCTGTAATCTCTTTCTCTTTTCTTCTCCTCTCAGTCTTTCTACTCTTTCACCCCCCTCTCACCTATCTCCAGCCCTCTCTCTCTTCCTATTTGTCTTCTCTTTCATCTCCTCTCTCCTCTCACCTGTCTCCTTCCATCTCTCTTCCTTTTGTAGTCTCTCTCTATTCTTCTACTCTTTCTTCTTCCTCTCTCTCTCACCTGTCTCCATCCCTCTCTCTATTTCCTGTAGGCCCTCTCTATTCTTTTCTTGTCAGTATTTTGCCTCTTTCATCCATCTATCACCTGTCTCCATCCTTCTCTCTTCCTTTTGTAGTCTTTCTCTATTCTTCTCCTCTCAACTCTACTTTGTCTCCATCCCTCTATCTTCCTCTCATATTCTTTCTCTCTATTTTTCTCTCTTCACCAGTCTTCATACCTATCTTCCTCTTATATTCTGTCTCTCTATTTTTCTTTTCTCACCTGCCTCCATCCCTCTCTCTTCCTCTCATAGTCTCTCTCCCTCTATTCTCCTCCTTTGCTCATCTGTCTTCATCCCTCTGTCTCCCTCTCTTCTTCTCTTCTCACCTGTCTCCATCCCTCTCTCTCCCTCTATTCTTCTCTTCTCACCTGTCTCCATCCCTCTCTCTTCTTCATCTTCTATCTCTCTATTCTTCTTTTCTCACCTGTCTCCATCCCTCTCTCTTCTTCATCTTCTATCTCTCTATTCTTCTTTTCTCACCTGTCTCCATCCCTCTCTCTTCTTCATCTTCTATCTCTCTATTCTTCTTTTCTCACCTGTCTCCATCCCTCGCTCTTCCTCTCAAGGTTTCTCTCATTATATTCTTCTTCCCTCACCTGTTTCTATCCCTCTCTCTCCCTCTGTTCTTCTCTTCTCACCTGTCTCCATCCCTCTCTCTCCCTCTCTTCTCTTCTCACCTGTCTCCATCCCTCTCTCTCCCTCTCTTCTTCTCTTCTCACCTGTCTCCATCCCTTTGTCTTCCTCTATTCTTCTCTTCTCATCTGTCTCCATCCCTCGCTCTCCCTCTTATTCTCTCTCTTCCTCATATTCTATCTCTCTATTATTCTCTTCTTACCTGTCTTTATCCCTCTCTCTTCCTCTCAAAGTTTGTCTCATTCTATTCTTCTCCTCTCACCTGTCTTCATCCCTCTCTCATCCTCTATTCTCTTCTCACCTGTCTCCATCCCTTGCTCTCCCTCCATGATTCTTTACTCACATGTCTCAATCCCTCTCTCTTCCTCACATTCTATCGCTCTATTCTCTTCTCACCTGTCTCCATCCCTCTCTCTCCCTCTATTCTTCTCTTCTCACCTGTCTCCATCCCTCTCTGTTCCTCATCTTCTATCTCTCTATTCTTCTCTTCTCACCTGTCTTCATCCCTCTTTCTTCCTCTCAAAGTTTTTCTCTCGTTCTATTCTTCTTCCCTCACCTGTTTCCATCCCTCTCTCTCCCTCTGTTCTTCTCGTCTCACCTGTCTCCATCCCTCTCCATCCCTCTATTGTTCTTTTGTCACCTGTCTCCATCCCTCTCTTTCCCCCTGTTATTCTCTTCTCACCTGTCTCCATCCCTCTCTCTTCCTCATCTTCTATCTCTCTATTCTTCTCTTCTCACCTGTCTTCATCCCTCTCTCTTCCTCTCAAAGTTTCTCTCGTTCTATTCTTCTTCCCCCCACCTGTTTCCATCCTTCTCTCTCCCTCTGTTCTTCCCTTCTCACCTGTCTCCATCCCTCTCTCTCCCTCTATTCTTCTGTTCTCACCTGTCTCTATCCCTCTCTCTTCCTCTATTCTTCTCTTCTCACCTGTCTCCATCCCGCTCTCTTCCTCTATTCTTCTCTTCTCATATGTCTCCATCCCTCTGTCTTCCTCTATTCTTCTCACCTGTCTCCATCCCTCTCTCTCCCTCTCTTCTTCTCTTCGCATCTGTTTCCATCCCTCTCTCTCTTCCTCTATTCTTCTCTTCTCACCTGTCTCCATCCCTCTCTCTCCCTCTATTCTTCTCTTCTCACCTGTCTCCATCCCTCTCTCTCCCTCTCTTCTTCTCTTCGCATCTGTTTCCATCCCTCTCTCTCTTCCTCTATTCTTCTCTTCTCACCTGTCTCCATCCCTCTCTCTCTTCCTCTATTCTTCTCTTCTCACCTGTCTCCATCCCTCTCTCTCTTCCTCTATTCTTCTCTTCTCACCTGTCTCCATCCCTCTCTCTCCTCCTCTATTCTTCTCTTCTCACCTGTCTCCATCCCTCTGTCTTCCTCTATTCTTCTCACCTGTCTCCATCCCTCTCTCTCTTCCTCTATTCTTCTCTTCTCACCTGTCTCCATCCCTCTGTCTTCCTCTATTCTTCTCTTCTCACCTGTTTCCATCCCTCTCTCTCTTCCTCTATTCTTCTCTTCTCACCTGTCTCCATCCCTCTGTCTTCCTCTATTCTTCTCACCTGTCTCCATCCCTCTCTCTCCCTCTCTTCTTCTCTTCGCATCTGTTTCCATCCCTCTCTCTCTTCCTCTATTCTTCTCTTCTCACCTGTCTCCATCCCTCTCTCTCTTCCTCTATTCTTCTCTTCTCACCTGTCTCCATCCCTCTCTCTCCTCCTCTATTCTTCTCTTCTCACCTGTCTCCATCCCTCTGTCTTCCTCTATTCTTCTCACCTGTCTCCATCCCTCTGTCTTCCTCTATTCTTCTCTTCTCACGTGTCTCCATCCCTCTGTCTTCCACTATTCTTCTCTTCTCACCTGTCTCCATCCCTCTCTCTCTTCCTCTATTCTTTTCTTCTCACCTGTCTCCATCCCTCTCTCTCCTCCTCTATTCTTCTCTTCTCACCTGTCTCCATCCCTCTGTCTTCCTCTATTCTTCTCACCTGTCTCCATCCCTCTGTCTTCCTCTATTCTTCTCACCTGTCTCCATCCCTCTCTCTCCCTCTCTTCTTCTCTTCTCACCTGTTTCCATCCCTCTCTCTCTTCCTCTATTCTTCTCACCTGTATCCATCCCTCTGTCTTCCTCTATTCTTCTCACCTGTCTCCATCCCTCTCTCTTTTCCTCTATTCTTCTCTTCTCACCTGTCTCCATCCCTCTGTCTTCCTCTATTCTTCTCACCTGTCTCCATCCCTCTCTCTCTTCCTCTATTCTTCTCTTCTCACCTGTCTCCATCCCTCTCTCTCCCTATATTCTTCTCCTCTCACCTGTCTCCATCCCTCTCTCTCCCTCTATTCTTCTCTTCTCACCTGTCTCCATCCCTCTCTCTCCTCCTCTATTCTTCTCTTCTCACCTGTCTCCATCCCTCTCCCTCTTCCTCTATTCTTCTCTTCTCACCTGTCTCCATCCCTCTCTCTCCTCCTCTATTCTTCTCTTCTCACCTGTCTCCATCCCTCTCCCTCTTCCTCTATTCTTCTCTTCTCACCTGTCTCCATCCCTCTCTCTCCTCCTCTATTCTTCTCTTCTCACCTGTCTCCATCCCTCTCTCTCCCTCTCTTCTTCTCTTCTCACCTGTTTCCATCCCTCTCTCTCTTCCTCTATTCTTCTCTTCTCACCTGTCTCCATCCCTCTGTCTTCCTCTATTCTTCTCACCTGTCTCCATCCCTCTCTCTCTTCCTCTATTCTTCTCTTCTCACCTGTCTCCATCCCTCTGTCTTCCTCTATTCTTCTCACCTATCTCCATCCCTCTCCCTCTTCCTCTATTCTTCTCTTCTCACCTGTCTCCATCCCTCTCTCTCTTCCTCTATTCTATTCTTCTCTTCTCACCTGTCTCCATTCCTCTCTCTCTTCCTCTATTCTATTCTTCTCCTCTCACCTGTCTCCATCCCTCTCTCTTCCTCTATTCTTCTCTTCTCACCTGTCTCCATCCCTCTGTCTTCCTCTATTCTTCTCTTCTCACCTGTCTCCATCCCTCTGTCTTCCTCTATTCTTCTCTTCTCACCTGTCTCCATCCCTCTGTCTTCTTCTTGCCTTCTCTGTCCATCTCTCTTCACTCTCTTTCAGTTCTCAGCTATTTTCTCCTCCTACTCACTTTCTCCGTCTGAAACAATCAGATAAATCTCTGTCATGCTTTGTATCATTTCTGTTAGGTAACTAATTAACTCTTATCCTTGTTTATAAAATAAGAATTAATATTGATGGCCGGGCTCCAGTAAGAGCAGCAAGGGAGAGTAGAGGTTCAGGTACAGTTATTGGTTCATTATTAGCTTCGCAGCTTCCTGTACAGCGTGCTCTAACTGCCGCCTGTCACATACAATCCAACCACCTCCATAAAAGTGTCATGTGTAATATAAGGGCTTGCATTAATGCAAGGAGCTACTTCAACTCACCATTTACTGACAGGCACAACTAGTCACTGAACGTATAAAGACAGTTATATTTCAATCAGAATAAAAGTTAACTTTTGTTAAGAAAAAAAATTCCCCTCTGGGTTATCAATGTATAAATTGCAAGGATTTTAAAAAATTTTGTAGTAGATTCCTACCTATTTCTGTTCTATAGAGCTGTTTGTTCAACTATGTCCTTGCGAGAAGAAATCCTGATTGGGAGGGTCTGTGTTCATTATAACCACCTGGGCACTTTCAGTGTTCCAACAAGGAACATTGCAGTGTCTGCAAAAAATTAACCCTTAAGGAGTACCTAACCAAAAACTAAAATCCTTTTGCAGAGAATACCACAATCAGTGCACACAGGCAGGAAATGTAATATATACAGTATCTCACAAAACTGGGTACACCCCTCACATTTTGTGAATATTTTATTATATCTTTTCATGTGACAACACTGAAGAACTTCGCTACAATGTAAAGTAGTGAGTGTACAGCTTGTATAAATGTTGCTGTCCCTTCAAAATAACTCAACACACAGCCATTAATGTCTAAACCATTGGCAACAAAAGTGAGTACACCCCTAAGTGAAAATGTCGAAATTGGGCCCAAGTGTCAATATTGTGTGCGGACACCATTATTTTCCAGCACTGCCTTAACCCTCTTGGGCATGGAGTTCACCAGAGCTTCACAGGTTGCCACTGGAGTCCTCTTCCACTTCTTCATGACAACATCACGGAGCTGGTTGATGTTAGAGACCTTGCGCTCCTCCACCTTGCATTTGAGGATGCCCCACAGATGCTCAATAATGTTTAGGTCTGCAAACATGCTTGGCCAGTCCATCACCTTTACCCTCAGCTTCTTTAGCAGGGCAGTGGTCGTCTTGGAGGTGTGTTTGGGGTCGTTATCATGCTGGAATACTGCCCTTTGGCCCAGTCTCTGAAGGGAGGGGATCATGCTCTGCTTCAGTATGTCACAGTACATGTTGGCATTTATGGTTCCCTCAATGAACTGTAGCTCCCCAGTGCTGGCAGCACTCATGCAGCTCAAGACCATGACACTCCCACCACCATGCTTGACTGTAAGCAAGACACACTTGTCTTTGTACTCCTCACCTGGTTGCTGCCACACTTGCTTGACACCATCTGAACCAAATAAGTTTATCATTGTCTCATCAGACCACAGAACATGGTTCCAGTAATCCATGTCCTTTGCTTGTCTTCAGCAAACTGTTTGCGGGATTTCCTGTGCATCATCTTAGAAGAGGCTTCCTTCTGGGACAACAGCAATGCAGACCAATTTGATGCAGTGTGCGGCCTATAGGTCTGAGAACTGACAGGCTGACCCCTCACCCCTTCAACCTCTGCAGCAATGCTGGCAGCACTCATACGTCTATTTCCCAAAGACAACTACTGGATATGACGCTGAGCACGTGCACTCAACTTCTTTGGTCAACCATGGCATGGCCTGTTCTGAGTGGAACCTGTCCTGGTAAACCACTGTATGGTCTTGGCCACCGTGCTGCAGCTCAGTTTCAGGGTCTTGGCAAAACAGTGGTGATTAAGTACCACCAAAAGAAAGCTCTATCTGTCTCAAAAAAATATAAAAAATGTGATTAGGGTACAGTGTTGCATGACTGAGCAATTGTCTTTCAAAGTGTGACAGCGCTGAAATCTGAAAATAGGCCTGGGCAGGAAGGGGGTGAATGTGTCCAGTATTAGCCTGTGTTCACACTACTGCTATACTGTGTCAGACATCGCATGTGATTTGCACCGCATTGCTGTGGAGATCACATTTGATGTCTGTTCATTGTGAATTCAGCCATACAGTAGTATGGCTGAACTCACATTTGATTCGCATGAAAATAGTGCAGGAACTTTTTTTTTCCCCACACTGAAATTGGATTGCATACCTATGTGATCCGATTCCTTTCCAAATTTACAGTTTGCACTGTGATCTACGAACTGTTCTGGGGGTGTCATTAACCTTAAATTGACACCCGCTGCAGAGGGCAGTGTGAACTGCCTGCGAGGGAGATGCAATGCAGGAACCCGCACTGGAATCGCGCCTTTTCCTGGATCACATATGTGTGAACCAGGGTTTAAAGTGGTTAAAGTGTTACTAAACCCACGACAGTAAAATCAGTCTGTATATGCAGTAAAGCATGCTTGTTATAGTCACTGTGGAACGTAAGAGGCTAATCCTCAACATTGTGTAAAAAGGCTGTTTGATCCTGTCTTCTCTGATATTCCCCTTCTTCCGCTGTCCCCAATCCATCTACAGATAGAACAGAGCCTTGCTCGTGCTCACTTTGGTGTGTATTGCTAGAGAGTTTTTTTTTCAATCAGCACTGTCCAGACAGAGGGTCAGGGGTCGTCTCAGGACAGTCAGAGCAGAATGAAAACTCCTCCTACAAGCTTTAACCAGACACTGATAGAAGTCACAAGAGCTGGACAGGGCTGTAGAAGGTCCTTAACCCATCAGCGGGACCGGTATCTGTTCCTTTGTGCAAATGGAACAGGATGAGCACTGCCAGAGCCCTACAAAATGACCTCCAGCAGGCCACTGGTGTGAATGTCTCTGACCAAACAATCAGAAACAGACTTTATGACGGTGGCCTGACGTCCTCTAGTGGGCCCAATTGCCCGCTTGCCCCCTGGGCCAATCCTGCCCTGATGCTGCCTTTAACATTGTTCAGCACAACTGGTTTGGTGGTGGGTCAGTGATGGTCTGGGAAGACATATCTATGGAGAAACACACAGACCTCTACAGGCTAGACAATGGCACCCTGACTGCCATTGGGTATCAGGATGAAATCCTTGGGCATATTGTCAGAACCTAGGCTGGTGCAGTGGGTCCTGGGTTCCTCCTGGTGCATGACAATGCCCGGCCTCATGTGGTGAGAGTATTCAGCCAGTTCCTGGAGGATAAAGGAATTGATACAATTGAATGGCCCCCCCACGCTCGCCTGACCTAAATCCAATAGAACACCTCTAGAACATTATGCTTCGGTCCATTCGACCAGGTTGCACCTCAGTCTGTTCAGAAGCTCAGTGATGCCCTGGTTCGGATATGGGAGGAAATACTCCAGGACACCATCCATCGTCTCATTAGGAGCATGCCCCGATATTGTCAGACATGCATACAAGCATGTGGGGGCCATACAAACTACTGGGTATCATTTTGAGTTGCTGCAAGGAAATTATAGCAAAATAGACTCGACTGCTGCATCATTTTTTCACCTTGATTTTCGGGGTGTCTTTGAATTCAGCCCTCTGTAGGTTGATAATTTTCATTTCCATCAATGTGGTATCCTTTCCTTCCTAACACATTACCCAGTCCATACCAGTATAGATCCTAACACATTACCCAGTCCATATTAGTATAGATCCTAACACATTACCCAGTCCATACCAGTATAGATCCTAAGACATTACCCAGTCCATACCAGTATAGATCCTAACACATTACCCAGTCCATATTAGTATAGATCCTAACACATTACCCAGTCCATACCAGTATAGATATCCAGCATGAGATTTTTCCCCATTGAGATCTGATGTGTTTGCAAAGTGTTCCTTTAATTTTGAGCAGTGTATTTACTAAAATAATTGCATTTCCATGTCCTGTGGGAGACCAGATATGGTGAATGCAGGCTTCTGGGTTTACCATTTGCACGCTTATACGACAGTCACAACCGTTTACAGCAGTGATTTCAATTTGGATTAGATTGTACTTACACACCCTTTTATTTTGCAAGCATTGAACCTTCCTATTGGTAATCCAAAATAAAACTGCTAATGCATACCTCCCAACTTTTTGAGAAATGAAGGACACACCCTCTGTTACCCCCCCCCCCAAAGGAAAATTATTCAACAAAAAAAAAAGATTAGTTAAACTAACAAGTGCTTTTTTACCGCTACTATTCCCTTATATTGGATTTTGAAATTTGCAGATGCAGCAATTTAGAAATTGGATGAAAGGTTTAGCACTGGGAAACACTTTTTGAAAGATAAAAAGTGCATTTTATATAAAACTCTACAGATCAGACCAAAATGAAGGACAAATGAGGAGGAGAGAGGGACAGAGGGACTTTATTCCTGTAGCACCCTCCTAGGTAGGTGCTAGGAAAATCATATGTGTGGCCCTGTTCTGCTTATCAGGAGGGCCTGATCTGTTAGTTAGCCTGTCGCATGCTTCCAGGTGTGACCTGTTGAGTCTGGGGAGTCTCCCCACTGTATCCAATGAGGGACCTTGTTGGACAGTGGAGGACACCTAGCCAATTGCACACCAGGGTTTATGACTGTCCCAGTGGGTGGGAATTGCTGCAATGCATCCTGGGATTGGGAATAAATCCGAAGGGGGCATGTGACAGGGTGTCTTTTGGCGGGAGCAAAGTCCCAGGAGAAGGTGGACGGCTGTCTCTCCTCCTGCTGAAGTGAGGAAGGTGGTCCAGGCAGTCGGCCTAGGGACCAGGGGTTGAGCTGTGTTGCAGAAGGATCCAGTGTGCTGACCAAGTGGAGCTGCTGGGCAGACTACTTCTGGAAAAAAACAGTATCGCGAGTACTTAAGCATCCGCCCAGGGGTCTGCCTAAGAGTGGGACAACTCCAGATGGGTCAAGGGGATCCAGAAGTCAGCTAACCCAGAATGATACAGTAAAGGGGGTGCCAAGCTGTTAAACCCTGCGATTAGAGGAGAAGCGTTTTAACGGAAGGACTGGAGGAGACGCGCCGCCGGTCACCGGGACTGAGGAGAAGCCGCCCGCCGTTGCTGCTGCTCCAGTTAAGTAAGGGGGCACGCACACTGATCTCTGCATTGGGGGAATGGTACGCTGGTCACTGCATTGAAGGGGACACGTATGCTGGTCTCTGCATTGAAGGGGGCATGTACACTGGTCACTGCATTGAAGGGGGCATGTGCGCTGGTCACTGCATTGAAGGTGGCATGTACACTGGTCACTGCATTGAAAGGGGGCACGCTAGTCACTGTGCATTGAAAGGGGGCACGCTGGTTACTGTGCATTAATAGGGGGCATGTTGGTCACTGTGCATTGAAAGGGGGCACGCTGGTCACTGTGCATTGAAAGGGGGCACGCTGGTCACTGTGCATTGAAAGGGGGCACGCTGGTCACTGTGCATTGAAAGGGGGCACGCTAGTCACTGTTCATTGAAAGGGGGCACGCTGGTTACTGTGCATTAATAGGGGGCACGCTGGTCACTGTGCATTGAAAGGGGGCACGCTGGTCACTGTGCATTGAAAGGGGGCACGCTAGTCACTGTGCATTGAAAGGGGGCACGCTGGTTACTGTGCATTAATAGGGGGCACGCTGGTCACTGTGCATTGAAAGGGGGCACGCTGGTCACTGTGCATTGAAAGGGGGCACGCTGGTCACTGTGCATTGAAAGGGGGCACGCTGGTCACTGTGCATTGAAAGGGGGCACGCTGGTCACTGTGCATTGAAAGGGGGCACGCTGGTCTCTCTGCATTGAAAGGGGGCACGCTGGTCCCTGTGCATTGAAAGGGGGCACGCTGGTCTCTCTGCATTGAAAGGGGGCACGCTGGTCTCTCTGCATTGAAAGGGGGCACGCTATACCTTAATTACTGAAGGGCCCTTTCACACTTTTGCGACCTCAAAGTCACTCAATTTTTACAGCGTTTTTTGCCGCAAAGCAATGCCTATTAAATTTTTCTGTTTGCGCCCCCCAAACATTTTGAGCACCAGCCGCCACTGCTATTGTGCATAGTTCAGTTTAACTGGAGTATCCCATTCATCCCTTCTCCTATCCAAGTTCCTAATAAAACCTAAAAACCAAAGGACTGGTCCTTGTCTGAGGTAAAAACACTTGGAAACATGTCAGAATGGTCTACTGTTGCTAATGGTAACCCAGGGGAACCCACACTCAGCAGCTCACATGGGAGTAGTGCTACATTCCAAATCAGGGACAGTCCCTTGAAATCAGGGACAGTTGGGAGCTATGCTAATGTAAATAATAGATTGGTCATTGGCATTCATTTGGTGCTTTGATATTTTTAAGCATTTTCATTCTTTAAAATAATAAAATGTAAACGAATTAAAAAAAGAAAAAAAAATGTAAAAGAAGTAAAAAAAAATAATAATAAAATGTGCAGAGACCACACTGCTCATAAAAATTTCAGAGGCGCACCGAATGTCTGAGGCTGCACTCCGCTTTCACAGCATCATCCTCTGTGTCTTCCGCAACTTCGTTTCATGTTGCCCCTAGCAAGCGTTCAATCAGAGGAGATTAGACGTATTATGAAAGCCATCTGTCATCTAGTCACAGGAAAGTTACATAACACTTGTTGGACACTTGCCTGAAGAGCTGACAGCTGGTCACGTGTCCCTGCATAATGCCCTTAAAGGAGAACTCTGATCAAGACAAAGCCCTTCCTATATGGTTCTAAAGGCAGAGCAGTTTAGATCTCCCATTTTAACCACTTCTGGACCGGAAGGATTTGCCCCCTTAAAGACCAGGCTATTTTTTGCGATTCGGCACTGCGTTACTTTACCGGAAAATTGCGCGGTCGTGCAAAACTGTACCCAAATAAAATTGATGTCCGTTTTCCCCACAAACAGAGCTTTTTTTTGGTGGTATTTGATCACCTCTGCGAATTTAGTTTTTTTGCGCTATAAACAAAAAAAGAGCGACAATTCTGAAAAAAAAAAAAATATATATATATATTTTTCACTTTCTTCTATATAATGTTCTTAATTTAAAAAGAAGATGTAAAAATCGAATTTTTTCATCCTTTTAGGCCAATTTGTATTCTGCTACATTTTTTTGGTAATTGCGTGGTTGTGCGACGCTGTACCTAAATAAAATTGATGTCCGTTTTCCCCACAAACAGAGCTTTTTTTTGGTGGTATTTGATCACCTGTGCGATTTTTGTTTTTTTGCGCTATAAACAAAAAAAGAGCGACATTTCTGAAAAAAAAAAAACAATATTTTAACGTTTTTAAGTTAAAAAAAAAATGTAAAAATCAAATTTTTTCATCCTTTGAGGCCAATTTGTATTCTGCTACATATTTTTGGTAAAAAAAAAAATCCCAATAAGCGTATTTTGATTGGTTTGTGCAAAAGTTATCGCATCTACAAGCTAGGGGAAAGATTTATGTCATTTTTATTTATTTTTTTACAATGTATTGGCGGTTATCTGTGCTTTTTAGCGGGACTGCGACATTGCGGCAGACAGATCGAACCCCTAAAACGATATAGTGTATATAACACCTTGCTCCTGCGCTCAGAATCCAAGCTCCCCGACCACTCTTTCCACGGGACTCATATATGGCATCTCGAATGGCTACGGTCTTGCTGCCCTATAGGACTGGGGTAGTCCGACAGGTACTGCAAACATAAACAAAGAAGCGCATTATCCTCAATATAGGCTTTATTAATAGAATATAAAAATGGCTACTCACAAACAAAGGTGTAAATCAGTCATATCAAAACCAAATGTTTGAGTATCAGGAGCAGTCCATGCCAATGTCCACTGTCCTTATCGGATGAGGGCTGACGCGTTTCGAGGCTTCGCCTCTTCCTCAGAGCCCCAGGGCTTGTATGACCTGTAAGTCGCACGACTTTGCTGATGACTTGAAGCAATGCCTGTGTAATGTTGAGGTCTATGGACCTCAAGTCGCATCAAAGTCAGACCAAAGTAGTGCAGGGACTACTTTGAAGTCGCACAGATATGAACGGTACTCATTGGAAATCATAGGGTACGACTTGTCATGCGACTTTGCAGTCCCAAGTCACTGGACAAGTCACACAAGTGTAAAAGGGACCCAGCTCCTTATTGCTGCCTCTTAGGAGCCCCGTAAGTGGGATAAAATGTGCAGGAGGTGGCATGGCTTCTGTATGTGATTGGCTCTCACAATGGTCTCATGATTGGGAGCCTGTCCTGCTGGCTCCTGATCAGAAGACTTGACGGAGAACTGTCGGTGACTGTTGGGAATGCACTGGGAGCGCATTCTCAGCACACAACCTCCTGCCGCTGATCGGTTGTATAATATAAGATTATAGAGAGAGCCAGCTACAGGTAAAGAATATGTAAACTAGGGATAGACCGATATGTTTTTTTCAGGGCCGATACCGATATTTGGTCACAATATATCGGTATTGGCCGATATGGGCCGATATTTTGTACATTAAAGTTTTGAAAAATAAAGACAATTTTTGACACAAATCTGGTACTGAACATGTTCATTTTTGTTTAATGCCTAATGGCTGGCTTGCTGGCTGGCTGGCACCCTGTGGTGAGTGGCTGGCTGGCTGGCTTGCACCCTGTGGTGGGTGGCTGGCTCCCTGTAGTGGATGGCTTGCTGGCTGGCACCCTGTGGTGGGTGGCTGGCTGGCACCCTGTGGTAGGTGGGTGGCTGGCACAAGGGCTGTGGGTGGCTGGCTGGTACAGGGCCTATGGGCGGCTGGCTGGTACAGTGCCGGTGCCTGGCTGGTACAGGGCCTGTGGGTGGCTGGCTGGCTGGTACAGGGCCTGTGGGTTGCTGGCTGGCTCGCTGGTACAGTGCCTGTGGCTGGTTTTATAGTTTGCTATAAAATTTTGCAAACAGGTAATTTTTCTCCTTCATTGATGTGCGCTGATGAGGCGCCACTGATGGGCCCTGATAGGCACTGATACGCTGCACTGATGGGCACTGATAGGCACTGATAGGCTGCACTGATGGGCAATGATAGGCAAAACCGATGGGCAGTGATAAGACGGCACTGATGGGCACTGATAAGGCGGTACTGGTGGGCACTGATAGGTGGCACTGATGGGCACTGTTGGGCAGCACTGAAGGGAGGCACTGAAGGGCACTGGTAGGTGGCACTCAAGGGAAATAATAGGCGGCACTGATAGGCACTATTAGATGGCACTGATGGGCACTGATAGGTGGCACTGATGGGTGGCACTGATGGGCAATGATAGGCACTGGTAGGTGACACTTATGGGCAGCATTCATGATGGAGCACGGATTGGCACTGATAGGTGGCACTGGTGGGCACTGATAGGTGGCACTGGTAGGTGGCACTGTGGGCACTGGTAGGTGGCGCTGGTGGGCACTGGAAGATGGCACTGCTGGGCACTAGTAGGTGGCACTGGTGGGCACAGATGCCCCTCTCCTCTTCGGGACCGATGTCCTTCTGACAGTAGCTGCGATCTGCTTTTTTTTCTCCTCACACTAACAGTATGAGGCAATTAAGGTCCGCGGTGTAGCCGTCTTTCGGCTATAGCACAGACAGGAAGAGGTTAAAAACGTACCACACTACGCATGAGAGCAAAGCATGGTCAGTTTTATGGCTGTGCTGAGAACTCAGCCTGCTCTCCTCCAATGATCAGACTTCTGCTGCCCCCCCCTGCAAAGCTATTTACTGGGAAGGCCAGTGTCCTGCTGTTTCTCCTCCCTCAGCTCTCTGAACTTCGTATGCAGCTAAGAACAGAGGGTATGTAATCACATAAATAAGAGAGGTATTTACTATGTTTTGTATGTATACACCAAAGTTTTGCCTTTCATTTCTGTTTTAAACGGAATGGGTTGTTTTACAGGGTGATGGTTTACATATACAGGTACTTTAAATGAATTCCTTGTCATGCTTACAATCTGGTGTTGTCTAATTATTTAGGCTTGATAATAAATGCACTTTTACTGCACAATGCTGTGTATAATCCTATATTTACATAAAATATTGTAAATTAGGCCCCCTGGCTATTAATAAGGTACTGCTTTGCTCTGCTGTTAGATAAGAATTAGTTATGGGAAGGTTACGACACAAGAGCCTCATTCTGAGTCCGTGTCACGGAAGAGACCTTGAGGGTTCAATCAGCATGACTTGGAGAGGTGAGAAGATAGGTGCAAAGATGTGATCAAGTGATCAATGCCAAACAGTGTAGAAGAGCATGAAAGAGAATGAAAGAACAGGGAGAGACAAAGTAAAAGAATTACATATATAAATATACTGGTATTATTATCTGTGACTTTACACTTCAATTTCCAGTGCCAAGTCTTCAACAACCTGCTGGAAAACTTGCTAATTATAGGTCTTACCTTTTAAAGAAACACAAAGAGAGTTCAAAAGAAGGGGGGGGGGGGATGTTTTATATAGCAGTCAATTGACATGAAACAGTCACTCTGCCCAATTAGGGCTAAGTAACAACAGGTTCTCTTGATATCCCACCCACTTTCCCAGTGGTATTTATACCTTCTCCATGCTCCTCTACCAACCTTTTCTGTGTCCCGACCCTTGGGTAGGAAGACATGTGTAAGCTTTTTGTCGTAGCTTGAACAGGACTAAGGATCCACCTAGGGCCGGTGCTTCCACTAGGCAAACTAGGCAGCCGCCTAGGGCGCATTGCAACCTAGGGGCGCAGCCATCAGTTGGCATTCTCTGTCCATCAGGAAGGATCCTTGTGAGCTGAGGGGAGGGGGCGGCAGTGGGGGAGGAAGAATGGACAGAGGAAGATGCAAGGTGTCTGGGGCAGTGGCTTAACTACCAGGCCCTGGCTTTCCACCACTGTTGGGGGGGGGGGGGGGCAAGAGGCAGGAAGGGAGCCCACAGGACAGGAGTGCTGCCTGCATGATGATCCTCTTTGGTGTAAACCCTGGGCAGGAAGTGACTCTCTGCACTGAGCTGGTGGGCAGCCGTTCATTTCCCTGGGTCGGTATTAAGCAGGGAGCGGAGGAGAGCTGAACCTGACCCCAAGCTTGGCACTGGAGGGTGGCACCTTTACTGGAGCAGAAACGACGAGGCACCGGAATGGTCTGAGGAGGTTTGGGATTAGGGACGTGCGGAGTTCTCGGACTGCTGCTTCTCCCTTCACCAGGAGCCAGTTGGAGCTGTGGTGAGCACTGTGGTCCAGAAGAGGAGCGTCCTAGAAGAAGGAATCAGCAGGATCACGGTGAAGGAGGGCAGAGTGCGGGCCACTCTCTTCATACCGCCCAGTGAGTGTCCCCAGAACAGGGGATCAGGGTCCCTGGGTGTGACATGGAGGTTCCCTGGTGTGAAAGGGAATCAGGGTCACCACGTGTGCCATGGGGGATAGGGGTCACCGGGTGTAACAGGGTTTCGGGGTCACCAGGTGTGCAATGAGGAATTGGGGTCCCTGGGTGTGCCATGGGGGACTGAGGTCCCCAGGTGTGACATGGAGGAACATCAGGGTCCCCAGGTGTGACATGGAAAAACATCAGGGTCTCTGGGTATGACATGGAGGAACATCAGGTGCCCCTGGTGTGACATGGAGGATCATCGGGGTCCCTTGGTGTGGCATAGAGGGACATTAGGGTCCCCAGGTGTGACATGGAGGAATATGGGGGTCACTGGGTATGACAGCATAACATAGAGGAGCCAACAGATCAGGGTCACTGGGTATGACATAGAGGAGTTTTTAACCTCTTCCCTTTTTATTTTTTTTTGGGGGGGGGGGCGCAAGTAGCTGGTCTTGCCTAGGGCGTAAAATAGTCTAGCACCGGCCCTGGATCCACCCCAAGCAACAGTGCTCTGGCTTGGCATATGATTAGGAACTGTATCACCATTCAAAGGGAACAGTCAACAGTTTTCTATATAATTGGGTATTTCCAAGGGCTCTGCCAAATTACTCGAGAGGCGAGGAGTTAGAGGAAGTATTAGCTGGAAGTAGGGTGTCTTTTCAGGAGAACCTTTTGAAGGAAGAATGGGTGGCACGAGATCCCGAGGATGGTCTTATTCCCACCAATGTAGAATGGTAATGGTAATGGTGGCTTATTGACACTGGGTTGGCAGCTTTCTCGAAACAGAAGGGCTCCTACAGCCACTTCAGAGTAGAACTGAAGGAAGAGGTAGGAGCCAGAGCACTGCATTAAGATGTTGAAGTCCAAAATAAAATTCCCCACAAAAGGTTTAAGCAAGATCTACACTCACCGGCCACTTTTTTAGGTACACCTGTTACATAGTAGGTGAGGTTGAATAAAGACAATAGTCCATCCAGTTCAACCTGTGTAGGTGTGTGTGGCCGTAATCATCTCACATACCCCTGAATGTTCTGATCCTTGAGATGTAAGTCTAAAAGTCTTTTGAAAGCCACCATACTTCCCGCAGAAACCACCTCTTGTGGTAGAGAATTCCACAATCTTGTAGCCCTAACAGTAAAGAACCCCCCACGTTGCCTGAGGTTAAAACGCTTCTCCTCTAATCGCATTGTATGCCCTCGAATCCTCATGCAATCCCTTCAACTGAAAAGCTGTTTTTCTATGCGGAGATCACCATTGAGATATTTATAAATTGCTGTCATGTCTCCTCTCAGGCGTCTCTTCTCCAGGGAGAATAAATCAAGCAATTGCAGACGCTCTTCATAATTAAGGTCCTCCAATCCCCTAATCAGTTTAGTTGCCCTTCTCTGGACTCTCTCCAGCACCAACACATCCCTCCTGAGGACTGGCGACCAGAACTGGACAGAATACTCAATTGTTCAATTGCTTGGTAACACAAATTGCTAATCAGCCAATCACATGGCAGCAACTCAATGCATTTAGGCATCTAGACGTGACGAAGACACCTTGCTGAAGTTCCCAGCATCAGAATGGAGAAGAAAGGGGATTTAAGTGACTATGAATGTGGCATGATTGTTGGTGCCAGACAGGCTGGTCTTAGTATTTCAAAAACTGCTGATCTACTGAGATTTCCACACACAACCATCTCTCGGGTTTACAGAGAATGGTCCAAAAAAGAGAAAATATCCAGTTAGTTGCAGTTGTGTAGATGACTTTACTCCAATGTCCTCCACATTTACCAGATCTCAATCCAATAGAGCACCTTTGGAATGTGGTGGAACAGGAGATTTGCATCATGGATGTGCAGCCGACAAATCTGCAGCATCTGTGTGATGCTATCATGTCACTATGGACCAAAATCTCTGAGGAATGTTTCCAGCACCTTGTGTAGTCTATTCCACGAAGAATGGAGGCAGTTCTGTAGGCAAAAGGGTCTCTAACCGAGTCCTAGCAAGGTGTACCCAATAAAGTGGTCGGTGAATGTACAGTATATATTTAGCCAATGTGTTTGGAGGGTTAAGGGCAACCCCTTCATCAGAGCTTTGTTTTATAAGTGGAATATTGAGATGGTGGACGCAAAATGTTGATGGCCATTCAGAGTATAGAGGAATGCTATGTGTTATATATTACATACAGTTAATATACAGTTACGGTAGACGCACTTGCCAGCAGCTGGTTGTGGCAACTGGGAATGATTATCTAAGAGAATTGGCTTTTGTGGTCCATATATCCGAGGTCTTTACTACTGGGCACGTATAGGAGAAGCCATATTCAGTCTGTGATTGATGCTCACTACCCCTGTAGGAGTTCTTCTCTCTGGTCTCTGGTGAGTACGGTCCTGGGAGAGGGGGGGGGGGGGGACACGTGTGTATTCACAGTCACGGTTTATCAATGAAGATTGGAAAATCATCGGCACTTTATTTATTAACCACTTGCCTACTGGGCACTTATACCCCCTTCCTGCCCAGGCCAATTTTCAGCTTTCAGCGCTGTCATGCTTTGAATGACAATTGCGCGGTCATGCTACACTGTACCCATATGAAATTTTTATCATTTTTTCACACAAATAGAGCTTTCTTTTGGTGGTATTTAATCACCTCTGGGTTTTTTATTTCTTACAAAAAAAAAGAAAAAAGACAGAAAATTTTGAAAAAAGAAAGTTTTTCTTATTTTCTGTGAGTAAATTTTGAAAATAAATAAATTTTTCTCCTTCACTGATGTGCGCTGATGAGGCGACACTGATGGGCACTGATAGGCTGCACTGATGGGCACTGATGAGGTGGCACTTATGGGCACTGATGAGGTGGCACTGATGAGGAGGTACTAATATGCCGCACTGATGGGCACTGATAGGCGGCACTGATGAGCACTGATAGGCGGCACTGATGAGCACTGATAGGTGGCACTGCTGGGCACTGAGAGGTGGCACTGCTGGGCACTGAGAGGCAGCACTGACTTGCGGCACTGATGGGCACTGAGAGGCGGCACTGAGGGGCACTGATGGGTGACAATGATGGGTGGCACTGATGGATACTGACGGGTGGCACTGATCAGCACTGATGGGCAGCACCATCGGTGCCAATAGTGCTGCTAGTCAGTGCCCATCAGTGCCTAGATGAGCAAGCACTGATGGGCACTGACTGGCAGCACTATGGGCACTGACTGTGGGCACTGATGGTGGGCACTGTGGGCAGTTGTGGCATTTTTTTCCCCTCTTTTGTAATCAGGGCACTGGTGATCTGTGCCCTGATTACATATTTCTGTGTCCCCTTACCGGTGATCGGCTCTCCTCTTCTTCACACTGCAGTCTCCATGTGAGGAAGAGAGCTGGCGATGTTTACATATGAGATCATCTCTCATCGCACGGTCCGATCACGTGGTAAATGGCCGCTGTGATTGGCCATTTACCACGATCTGTGATTGGCTGTGTCCAAGGGACACGGTCGACACAGATTTTCCCCGATGCGCGCGGGAGCGCGCGGGGAGTCTGTTACTGGGAGGCCGTCTTTATACGGCCTCCCGGAAATTAGAGCCCGTGCTGTAGCCGTACTTCGGCTATAGCGCGGCCCGGAAGTAGTTAAAGTGGAGTTCCACCCTAAAATTATACTTACCTCCATCTTTTCGCTCCGGGTCACCTGAAAAACAAATGGATAATCGCAATTTTTTTTTTTTTACTTACCTCGTATAGAAGAAAATATACTTACCTTACTTCCTATTCCTCCCCTCAGCGGCCACGGCGATTCGTCACTTCCTGGCCTGCAATGATTCCTGGGAGCTGAACGTCATCGCTCACAGGAATCAATGCGCCTGCACCGGCCCCGACGTCAGTTCCGGTGCAGGCGCCGTTATACCTTGCAAAACAGCTTCTGGGCATGCCCAGAAGCTGTGCAGGGATGACGCTGTGACACCGGAAGTGACAACGGGGGCCGGTGAAGAGCATCGTGGGACCGAAGAAGACAGAAGAGGACACAGAAGAGGATCGCGCTGGCTTCAAGCTGCCCACACCCGAGATGGCAGCGATGGAGAATACATTTTCAAGGTAAGTATTTCTTCTAAAAGGTAAGTGCAACCCGGGACAGATCAGAGGCTATCCATTGTGGAATGCACTAGCCCTGACTGTCCCGGGGGTATTTTTATTAAAAAAAACGTTCACTGGGTGGAACTCCGCTTTAACAATTTTTTATCCATATGGTTAATATTTATTTTTATTCCCTTTTGATGGACTTCATTCAAGTTATGGACTTATTTAATGATTGAAAGATTTTTTTTATGTACATTTATATGTGGAATTATTTTTTCCACACGTATTGTCTTTTTTTTGGCACTTTATTGTCACCTTCCTTTTTTGGGTCTATATATGTATTTTTTGCACATAAGCACTTTTTTTTATTTGTGCTGTGATTTCTCACTGTTTTTCTTATTATTGATACTTGTCAGATCTCATACATTATTACTAGAGGATTTCACATATTTTCACCTACTGCTTTTTCACACTCTATCTTGCCCCACAGGCAGCGTCACCTATCCCTCCCTTTATACTTTTTTAATGGGAGGAATAGTACCCCATCATTGGTGTCAGTGGGAGGAATAGTGTCCCATTGTTGGTGTCAGTGGGAGGAATAGTACCCCATCATTGGTGTCAGTGGGAGGAATAGTGTCCCATCGTTGGTGTCAGTGGGAGGAATAGTCTCCCATCGTTGGTGTCAGTGGGAGGAATAATGCCCCATCTTTGGTTTTAGTGGGAGTAATAGTGCTCCAACATTGCTGTCAATGGAAGGAATAGTACCCCATCATTGGGGATCAGTGGGAGGAATAGTGTCCCATCGTTGGTGTCAGTGGGAGGAATAATGTCCCATTGTTGGTGTCAGTGGGAGTAATAATGCCCCATCTTTGGTTTTAGTGGGAGTAATAGTGCTCCAACATTGCTGTCAATGGGAGGAATAGTAAACCATCGTTGGAGGTCAGTGGGAGAAATAGTGTCCCATCGTTGGTGCCAGTGGGAGGAATAATGCCCCATCTTTGGTTTTAGTGGGATTAATAGTGCTCCATCGTTGGTGTCAATGGAAGGAATAGTGTCTTGCATCAGTGGAAGGAATAGTGCCCCATTGTTGGTGTCAGTGGGAGGAATAGTGTACCATTGTTGGTGTCAGTGGGAGGAATAGTGTCCCATCATTGGTGTCAGTGGGAGGAATAGTCTCCCATCGTTGGGGGTCAGTGGGAGGAATAGTGTCCCATCGTTGGTGTCAGTGGGAGGAATAATGCCCCATCTTTGGTTTTAGTGGGAGTAATAGTGCCCCAACATTGCTGTCAATGGGAGGAATAGTGTCCCATCATTGGGGATCAGTGGGAAGAATAGTGTACCATCGTTGGTGTCAGTGGGAGGAATAGTGTCCCATTGTTGGTGTCAGTGGGAGGAATAATGCCCCATTTTTGGTTTTAGTGGGAGTAATAGTGCTCCAACGTTGCTGTCAATGGGAGGAATAGTACCCCATCGTTGGAGGTCAGTGGGAGAAATAGTGTCACATCGTTGGTGCCAGTGGGAGGAATAATGCCCCATCTTTGGTTTTAGTGGGATTAATAGTACTCCATCGTTGGTGTCAATGGAAGGAATAGTGTCTTGCATCAGGGAAAGGAATAGTGCCCCATTGTTGGTGTCAGTGGGAGGAATAGTGCCCCATTGTTGGTGTCAGTGGGAGGAATAGTCTCCCATCATTGGTGTCAGTGGGAGGAATAGTCTCCCATCGTTGGGGGTCAGTGGGAGGAATAGTGTCCCATCTTTGGTGTCAGTGGGAGGAATAATGCCCCATTTTTGGTTTTAGTGGGAGTAATAGTGCTCCAACATTGCTGTCAATGGGAGGAATAGTACCCCATCGTTGGGGATCAGTGGGAGGAATATTGTCCCATCGTTGGGGATCAGTGGGAGGAATAGTGTCCCATCATTTGTGTCAGTGGGAGGAATAGTGTCCCATTGTTGGTGTCAGTGGGAGGAATAATGCCCCATCTTTGGTTTTAGTGGGAGTAATAGTGCTCCAACATTGCTGTCAATGGGAGGAATAGTACCCCATCGTTGGGGATCAGTGGATAGAAATAGTGTCCCATCGTTGGTGCCAGTGGGAGGAATAATGCCCCAACTTTGGTTTTAGTGGGATTAATAGTGCTCCATTGTTGGTGT
This sequence comes from Pelophylax lessonae, assembly GCF_965119305.1. Classification (NCBI taxonomy): domain Eukaryota; kingdom Metazoa; phylum Chordata; class Amphibia; order Anura; family Ranidae; genus Pelophylax; species Pelophylax lessonae. The sequence goes on along the minus strand of NC_138779.1, from coordinate 194,774,195 downwards.
CAATGGAAGGAATAGTGTCTTGCCTCAGTGAAAGGAATAGTGCCCCATTGTTGCTGTCAATGGGAGGAATAGTGCCCCATTGTTGGTGTCAGTGGGAGGAATAGTGTCTTGCATCAGTCTGAGGAAAAGTGCTCCAAAGGTCAGATGAAGGCAAGAAAAGGGCTGCACTTTGATGACTCCTGATAGGTAATACAAAATCCAATAGTGATGGTGGGACCCCCTCATAATGTGCACAGGAGGTGTCTAGACCCAGGAACTCGGTGCAGGGATCCACCAATCCCAGAGTCTCCGAGACATAGAAGAAACTATCAAGGGGGTTAACTCTCCAGCATCCAACAAGCCCTGAACAATTTGTTTTGGGTGGTCTGACCTTCATTTATAGCCAGTGGGGTTAAAAATGAGATAAACGTAGCAGTGCAGTGACTAAGCTTAATATGCGCTTTTCTTTAACACAAGGAAAAATATTTTCTGACCATTTAATAAGAACGATCTGTAAGTATAATTTGTCAGGAGCAGTCTGCTTGTGTAGTTTGGGAGACAAAATGATGAAGTGGTTTGTTCAAGGTCACAAGTAGGTAACCCTTGGACCTGAACTATGGCCCTCTGAACGTTCGTCAGTGTCATCTCATGGCCTTGACCTCTGAACTTCTCACATTGACCAATAGTTTGTTTACATACAAGAGCCAAATAGCCAAAGAGAATGCCTAACAGAACAAAACATTTTGCAATTAATTATTGATGTGCTACTTGAAAATCTATTTACGTACCCTACGTCTTTTGTTTAGGTGTTGATTGGAAATCTACCACCCATGCAATGCAATAACTAAAAGTATCCATTTACTTGCAGGTAACTCATTTGTAACCCCTCAGCACAGGCACCTCTGTAATGTAAAGTAGACATAAGCTGACATAATACAAGTCTGAATCCTAGTTGAAGTTAGTTTTAAAGGGAACTTGACCTGACTTGGAACATTGGTATGTTAACAACATTACTAAAATGCAGGTATGGAGGGCTGGGCCTTGGGTGCTTCAGCAGGAGAGGGTGCAAAAGCGGCAAGGTCTACAACTTATGCTGCTGAAGATGTGTGCAGTTCATGGGGGGCACACTTTGACTCTTTTGCCTTGGGTACTAAAGGACCTTGTGGTGCCTACAATACCCGGCGTTAGTTTTTAAAGCAATACTTGTGTTCCTGTGAGTTCTCCTTGGATCAGGGGAGTAGCGTGGGCTGTCAGCGCCTGGGGCAAGACAAGTAATTTGTGCCCCATAACCGGCTGACTTTTAGCACTCCCTGAGTGCCTTCCACTAGTACAGTAGTACTGACCTATCTGATCACTACACTAACCTACCTGACCACTACACTAACCTAACTGATTCCTACATTGACCACTACACTGACCAAAGTGTCCACTAAACTGACCTCCCTGACCACTACACTAACCAACCTAATTTCTACACTGACCTACCTGACCACTACGCTGACCTGTTTGATTCCCACACTGGCCACTACACTGACCAAAGTGTCCACTAAACTGACCTCCCTGACCACTACACTAACCTACCTAATTTCTACACTGACCTACCTCTCCACTACACTGACCTACCTGACCACTACGCTGACCTATTTGATTCCCACACTGGCCACTACACTGACCTCCCTGATCCCTACACTGACCACAACACTGACCTACCCGATTCCTACACTGACCTACCTGATTCCTACACTAACCTACCTGATCCCTACACTGAAAACAACACTGACCTACCCGATCACTACACTGACCTATCTTATTCCTACACTGACCTTTCTGACCACTACACTGACCTACCTGTCCACTACACTGACCTATCTGATTCCTGCACTTACCTACCTGACCACTGCACTGACCTACTTGGGGCTGGGGGAGGTACTTGGCTGCAGCACAGCACACTTGGGAACAGCACAGTAATAATTTTGCACCCCCCCCCCCTAAATTTTGCACCCAGGGAGAGAGTACTGACTGCCCCCCCCCCCCCCCCCACACACACACACACTACACCACTGCCTTGGCTCTAAGGGCTAAGCTGTATACAGGACTTCTGCCCAAGTCGAGACTAGGCATTGCCCCTCCCAGCAGTTATTTTCTACCTACGCTAATTAAACCACCAAATGCCCAAACTGGTGGTGAAGGACAAGACCTACTGTATTAGTAATACAGTATTAAGCGTGAGAAGACCCTCGAAAAGGCTGACGCATTTTGAGGGGCAATTCTCAGTGGTTCTGAGGAAGAAGGGGGTCTCCCTTCAAAACGTGTCAGCCTTTTAGAAGGTATTCTCATGCTTTGGACTTGCCTAGGGACTAGGCTGCTTCTAGCATATTGTGTTCTCTGATGTGCCTTACTGCTGATGTTGTTTGTGAGCACACATATGTTTTTTTAAATAAATAAAGCTATCACGCAGGTAATGCGCTAGTTTGGTGCGCCCTCTGTTCCTTGTTTTTGCAGTACTCCATTTGAGTTTCCCCAGCCTGTAGGGGGCAGCACAGCTTGTGCGAATATTGGACTAGCCGAGGATTCTGGATTCACTCTTGCCAGTTCACTTCTCTTGAGCGTAGCAAATTTGTCTTCCTTGCCTAACTAGCCTCTTCCTGTTACGTATTGTCTTCTGCATTTTGTCTCCAGGCCAAAAATGTAGCATATTCACACTCTATGACCATAATTTCCTCTATTAGGTCTGCAGTCTGCCAGTCCTCTCAAGAATTACATATATAGAACGTTATGTGCGGCCCTTTGGTGATGTCAGGGGCTGCAGTTGAGGCCCCTTATAGCTCATATATTGACAACCACTGGTCCAGACTAATTGGAAGTTGGAGTTCTACGTTAAAGTCTTGAGTACTCCCTCGTGTCTCCCTCCATGCTATTAAATATATCTGAATTCCGATGCATTCGCTTTGATGGAATACATCATTTCTGCACTGTAAGCAGCTCCAAGCTGCCAATGACACCTCCAGAAACCAACCAAAGTCTACATAAATAATGCATAGATTGCTTTTCACTCTGTTTGAGCGAAATATTAGATATGTCTATCTCACTGGCGTAAAAACGGCACAAGCTGGCCCTTGTTATAAGGAGAAACCCCATGTCACTGAGAGGGTCCTAGCTAGGACCAAAGGTGGTCATAGGTAAAGAGATCCAATCATTACTAGATTGATCTCCTTAGCTGTCAATAAGGGTGGCATTATGACCACCACTGTCAGGGGCATTAGTCCCACTCACTACCAATGTAAGATGCATTCTTCCCACTGACCACCAATGTAAGGGGCATTCTTCCCTCTGAACACCAATATAAGGGACATTCTTCCCATTGACTTCCAATGTAAGTGGCTTTCTTCGCACTGACCACCAATGTAAGGCAAATTCTTCCTACTGACCACCAATGTAAGGGGCATTCTTTCTACTGCACACCAATGTAAGGGGCATTCTTCGCACTGACCACCAATGTAAGGGGCATTCTTCCCTCTGACCACCAATGTAAGGGACATTCTTCCCACTGACTTCCAATGTAAGTGGATTTCTTCTCACTGACCACCAATGTAAGGCGAATTCTTCCTACTGACCACCAATATAAGGGGCATTCTTCCTGCTGATCACCACTGTAGGGAGAATTCTTACTATTGACCACCAATATAAGGGGCATTCTTCCCACTAACCACCAATGTAAGGGGCATTCTTCCATCTGACCACCAATGCAAGAGGTATTCTTCTCACTGACCAACAACATAAGGAGAATTCTTCCTACTGACCACCAATGTAAGGGGCATTCTTCCTACTGACCACCAATGTAAGGGGCATTCTTCCTACTGATGACCACTGTAGGGAGAATTCTTCCTACTGGCCACCAATGTAAGGGCATTCTTTTCTTCCCGCTGACCACCAATGTAAGGGGCATTCTTCCCTTCTTCCCACTGACCACCAATGTAAGAGGTATTCTTCCCACTGACCAACAACGTAAGGAGAATTCTTCGCACTGACCACAAATGTAAGGGGCATTCTTCCCATTGACTACCAATGTAAGGAAAATTCTTCCTACTGACCACAAATGTAGGAGTATTCTTCGCACTGACCAACAACGTAAGGAGAATTCTTAGCACTGACCACAAATGTAAGGGGCATTCTTCCTACTGACCACCAATGTAAGGGGCATTCTTCCTACTGATGACCACTGTAGGGAGAATTCTTCCTACTGGCCACCAATGTAAGGGCATTCTTTTCTTCCCACTGACCACCAATGTAAGGGGCATTCTTCCCTTCTTCCCACTGACCACCAATGTCAGAGGTATTCGTCCCACTGACCAACAACGTAAGGAGAATTCTTCGCACTGACCACAAATGTAGGGGTATTCTTCGCACTGACCACCAATGTAAGGAAAATTCTTCCTACTGACCACAAATGTAGGGGTATTCTTCGCACTGACCACCGATGTGAGGGGCATTCTTCCTACTGACCACCAATGTCAGAGGTATTCTTCCCACTGACTACCAATGTAAGGGACATTCTTCCCACTGACCAACAACGTAAGGAGAATTCTTCCTACTGACCACCAATGTAAGGAGCATTCTTCCCATTGACCACCAATCTAAGAGGCATTCCTAACAATGACCACCAATGTAAGGAGCACTCTTCCTATTGACCCCCAATAATTCATTTTAGTGTTCCCTAAGCCCTGAAAATTATTCAAAGGGTTATGCTAGGTTTGAAAAGCTGAGAAAGTCTGGTACATCCTGACACGTGACCCAAGAATCCAAGGTGTACTGCAGTAAACCATTCTGGGACAACAACCATGGACTATTTCCCCCAAACTAGAAGAATCTGAAAGCCATGAAATCATGAAGCCATGCTGGCTAGAAAATCCTACAGATCAAATAAACTCCATTGACTCTCTATGGCCCGGAGTGGACACTACCTCAGCACCTCTTTCCTTGACTGACAAGACAAGAAAATATGAATCTCCAGCTTCTCTGAGGGTTAACCCTCCCTCCCCTTTTATTCACACCAAATTGGGTGCCATAAATAGCCCAGGGTGCTGAGGGAGGGGAGGGGGGGGGCTTTTGATTGGGTGTCTCGAAAGCCGTATTCTATGTGACCCGTGGGGTGAGAGCCCATATATCACCCACTGACAGCTACAGAAAAGCCGCAGATTAGCAACTAAATCGGTTATTGATCAGTCAAGCGCTTGGCTGGACGAGATGCGTTAGGGAAGCGTCAGCCGAACCCGGAGAGTGTATGAGTGCGTGTGCGGGGAGAGGGGAGGGTGAACTGTCATCGAGGACCTTTAACCCTTCAGAAGCCGGAGGGGCCAGCGGCGTATCGCTCCACCGTCTGCGGCAGCGGAAGGATTAACTTGTCATTGGATAACAAGGTTGGGATGTCCTACAGTGGAGGGGGTCTTAACCATGTCGTTGCCAAGAACTACAAAAAAAAAAAAATGGAGTGGGCAAAGGCTCTCCAATCTCTGGGCAGAATGAGACAAAAACAATGGCCAGCCAGCTCTCGCGTGGTTAAACCGGCATATTTCATTTTGTATACTACATTTTCCCTGTAGACTTCTGCAACTGTTTTTTCCTTCCAGAATTTAAACTCTTGATGCATTGAAAGTGACAATAATACATTCTGCTTCGTGTTGTATGAACCATGCTGCTGGTGGGGAAAAGGCTACCAGACTATTCATGGACCCGACATGGCAGTCGGAAGATTCTGCCATTGCTTGCATTCATTTTAGATGAGTGTGCAAGCCTAGCTACGGGCATTCACAAAATTGTTAAAAATGTTGACTCTTCCCATCAGATAAAATAGAAAATGACTTCCCCTGATGAAAGGTCTCATGGTCTTCCTGGTCTTTCTACCAGCAAGTTCCGTTTGTGAAGATTGGTACATCTAAGTTACCCTTCTTGCTGATCTCTGACCGATCTTTATAATGCCCCCTGTCACCAATGTCATCAGGTACAATGCAGGACCAGTGACCACCACTGGTGACCTGGAATTTCCTGCCCACATTTCAGCGCTGGAAAAAAAGGACAGGACCATTGGCTGTTGCAGGTATTAAAGGTTCAACTTTTTTAAAAAAAATAACAAAAAACAAAATGTAAAACGTACCTGCTCTGTGCAATGGTTTTGCAGGGAGCAGCCACGATCCTCCTCTTCTTGGGTCCCCCATCAGTGCTCCTGGCTCCTCCCTCTTGACCAGTGCCACCAATAGCAAGCCACTTGCTATAGGGGGTCTGGTGCATGCTCGCTCCTAAACCTCGCTCTATGCATAGGCGTATGTGCAGGGAGTGCTGGGTGTGCCTGGGCACACTCTAATAACCCCATGCATTGCCAGTTCCCCCTGCTTCCTGGCAGCCCCGATCCTCCTCTTCTTGAGTCCCCCATCAGTGCTCCTGGCTCCCCCCTCTTGACTAGTGGCAACAATAGCAAGCCACTTTCTATAGGGGCACTAGTGCATGCTCGCTCCTAAACCCCGCTCTATGCATAGGCATATGTGCAGGGAGTTCTGGGTGTGCCTGGGCACACCCTAATCACCCCATGCATTCCCGATTCCCCCTGCTTCCTGGCAGCCCTGATCCTCCTCTTCTTTGGTCCCCCATCAGTGCTCCTGGCTTCTCCCTCTTAACCAGTGCCCCCAATAGCAAGCTATTTGCTATAGGGACACTGGTGCATGCTCGCTCCCAAACCCGGCTCTATGCATGGGCGTGTGTATAGGGCGTGCCAGGTGTGCCTGGGCACACCCTAATCAACCCATGCATTCCCGATTCCCCTGCTTCCTGGCAGCCCTGATCCTCCTCTTCTTTGGTCCCCCATCAATGCTCCTGGATTCTCCCTCTTAACCAGTGCCCCCAATAGCAAGCTGTTTGCTATAGGGACACTGGTGCATGCTCACTCCCAAACCCCGCTCTATGCATGGGCATGTGTGCAGGGCGTGCCGGGTGTGCCTGGGCACACCCTAATCACCCCAAGCATTGCCGATTCCCCCTGCTTCCTGGCAGCTCCATCTCCCCCCTGCAGTGCTGCCAGCTTCCCTCCTCTACTCCCCCACTGGCTGCCACTGGGGATATTTCAGGATGGAGAATGGAACAAGGGGCCTGTAAATATTTAATTTCCCGGTACCTTCCTTTTCTGAATGAACACCGTGAGTGATTTGTACCGATCAATCTAGTGCTCATTCTTAACTGAAGAATAGCAAACTGTGTTTACTATGCTTCAGTTTGTGAATGAACAGGAAGCTGCTCAGCACAGAGCACTGTCCCTGTCCAGTGCAGCTGAGGATGCAGAGAATGGGAGTGGGGAATCTCTGTTCTCAGTCCCTTTCTCTGTCTCAAAAGTGAGACATCAGGGGTCTTTTTAGGCCTCTGATATTTCAACAAAGCCCCATAATGAGGATCCTAAAAAAAATGTAAAAAAAAAAAATAATAAAAAATAATATTGTAAAAATAAAATTAAAAAATAAAATAACAAAAAAATTATAAAAAAACGACTGACACATCCATTGCCCTACTGAAAACAATCTGTGCTCTACTGACACTGTTTGTGCTCTGGGGTGCACACCCTAATGCTATAGGGTGCGCACACCAATGGCTCTATGCATCCATAAGACACATAGACCCGTGGCCTCGCTCCGCCCCCACTCTCTTCTCATTAGCTCACTGGCTGTGATTGACAGCAGTGGGAGATCTTTGGTGGGGGGACACAATTGGACGAAATATTCAAACATATTAAGATATACCAAGGCTGTGATTCAGCGTGGAAATATCTTTGTTTTCTTTGAATAGAATCTGAGGAAAAATGTTGGTTTGCACCTGATCTTTCCCTCCCTCATTTGGGTCAGATACCTGGACACAGAGGGGCTGCTCCCCCCTTTTCTCCTATGGTGCTAACTATTACCTCATATTCGCACACATCTGGTAATTACGGATGCCCTGGCATACACATAATCCGTACCCCCTTTTATTGAAGTCACAGTTAGTTTAAGCTGTTGTTGTCAACCCTCTTCACCTAATACCCCTGAGGAAGCTACATAAGTGAAACGCGTTGGAACAGTCTTGCCCTTCGACACACACGTGAGCACACTGTCATCACAGTGTGTCTGTGAAAGAGGTTAAGCTTGGGTTTTGGAGGAAGGGTTACTCCATTGTTTTTACTCACTGCACTGTATGGGATATATTGATTTATGTATCAATTATGGCGCTTTTCCACTGCATGGAACCGAACGGTTCGGCTTGCTTTTGCGCTTTTCCACTGCTGGTACTGCATGGTATGGTGTAGGAACGGTTCGGTACGGAACGGCAGCGCTTTTCCACTACATGAAACCGTACGGTACGGCTTGCTTTAACAGTACCACCTCAGTTGTGGTTCCAAGAGGGCCGTACCGGTACCATATCCCACAATCCTTTGCATGCAACCTTGACTGTTTGTCACTACTAGCCACTGATTGGTCAGAGAATCGTTGTTATCCCACCCACTTACTATTAGTGGAAAAGCAAATCATACCAAACCGTACCGAACCGTTCCAACACCGTACCATGTGGTACCATGCAGTGGAAAACCAAACAGAGCCAAGCAGGGCCGAGTGGAGCCGAGCCGGTACTTGCAGTGGAAAAGTGCCATTGTATGTTGTACTGAATATTAAGATTTTTTTATACTAATAAACTATAAGAAAGGAAGAAAAAAAGGTTAAAAAAAGAAAAAAAAGTAAAAATATAAATAAATTTGGGGTGGGGTTTACGACCCAGCAGAGGCTCCGATTGGCTGCCTTCTGGGGCATAACCTGGGCGCAGGTCATAGCGCTATGACACCCCCCCCCCTTTCCTGATATCCTGGCTGTGATTGGTCCAGTCTCCAGCCTGGACCAATCATCATCCAGGACATCCGATTCCTGACCCCGCTGACGTCGCAATGGGGGCGGTGCCGGTGCGTGCGTCAGTCACGCACCGTCACCGCCCGATCTCCTTCCTGCCGGAGGGATCTGAAGAGCCAGAGAGCCCGCCGCCGTCAAAGAAGACAGAAGAAGACTCTCCAGGACGAGAGGAGCAGCGCCGTGGACGGTTCCTGCCGGACCGGTTCCCGGAATCCCGCCCCCGTCAGAAGAAGAGGACTCGAGGAGAGGAGCAGCTCAATGGACGTCTCGCAGGCAGCCCAGGAGAGCAGGTAAGTGATTGAAGCCTGTGCCATGCCTATACCATCACCTGTGCCATGCCTATACCATCACCTGTGCCATGCTTATACATCACCTGTGCCATGCCTGTACCATCACCTGTGCCATGCCTGTACCATGCCTATACCATCACCTGTGCCATGCCTATACCATCACCTGTGCCATGCTTATACCATCACCTGTGCCATGCCTGTACCATGCCTATATCATCACCTGTGCCATGCCTATACCATCACCTGTGCCATGCCTATACCATCACCTGTGCCATGCCTATACCATCACCTGTGCCATGCCTGTGCCATGCCTATACCATCACCTGTGCCATGCCTATACCTTCACCTGTGCCATGCCTATACCATCACCTGTGCCATGCCTGTGCCATGCCTATACCATCACCTGTGCCATGCCTGTGCCATGCCTATACCATCACCTGTGCCATGCCTATACCATCACCTGTACCATGCCTATACCATGACCTCAAAGTCACGCAATTTTTGTACTGCATTTTTTGCCGCAAAGCAATACCTATTACATTTTTTTTTTTTGCGCCCCCCCAAAAATTTTGAGCACCAGCCGCCACTGCCCCACACCATAATCTCCCCTCCACCAAATGATTTGGACCACTGCACAAAGCAAGGTCCATAAAGAACTAATGAAGGATTGTGTACAATATTATTAATATAAATTTGATACCTCCATCCCAGTATGTTTAACAAGGAAGTTTACTAAATGTCCATTTTGTGGACATTTGGTAAAAAACTTCCAAGGTTCATAAATACATGGATGAGCGAGTTTGGGGTGTAGAAACTTGTCTGGCCTGCACCTGATCTAAACTCGATAGAACAACTTTGGGATGAACTAGAATGGAGACTGTGAGGCCTACTCGTCCAAAATCAGTGCCTGACCTCACAAATGCACTTGTGGAAGAATGGCCAAACATTTCCATAGACACACTCCTAAACCTTGTGGACAGCCTTCCCAGAAGAGTTGAAGCTGTTATAGCTGCAAAGTGTGGGCCAACTCAATATTGAACCCTACGGACTAAGACTGGGATGCCATTAAAGTTAATCTGCGTGTAAAGGCAGGCGTCCCAATACTTTTGGTAATATAGTGTATGTGAACTCAGGGGCTGGAAGACAGTTCAACAAAATATTCAGTTTAGGTATATAAATACAACATAGGCAATGCTGTCCTTAACCTAATTACCCACTACTTGTTTTTATATCTAAATATGATATGAATATTTTATCTCACAAGTAGTTATCTTATCTCCAATAAAATTGCCTCTGTTTTACCTAATAATCACTTCGTAGAAGCTCACGGCTAGCATTAGTGGGATACTACTGATTTTTAACCAATGAGCTCATTTTTAAAAGTTCATCTCTACCCCTATGGTGGCGTATACTCCTGCGTAGCAGGATGTGTCAACCCCGCATAATTAAAGAGTAATAATACAATAATAAAACAACATCTATAGATCTGAATGGTGCGTTCTATATGATTAGACAATATAAAGCACCAGGGGAGCCCATCGCCTCTCATGTCTCCAGCCTCCCCCCCTCCTACTCCTCCTCCCTCCCACTCCCATCTTTATAATGATAATTTGACTTCAATCAGGGAAGTGTCTAAGCAGAACAAGAGATTTTTGCTTATCAACAGCCGGTCTCTGTGGTAATTTGTTTTAATTAGTTTAAAGCCTGCTGTAATAATCCTGTACAGTTATATATCTATTCACTTAACTCCCGACGCCTTCCCGCGGCAGCTCCCATCAATCCCCAGCAAGCACTTAACCCCTGCCTGGCCGGGGGCCGCCAATTCCCCGATGGGTTAATACGTCTGCCTAGACGGTACGCGGATAAGCGCGGAATGCTCAGTGTGTGGGAATACTCAGTTGTTAACGCAGAAAATGATGAAGATATTTATTGATATTTTTAAAAGGTTTGGACCACCCAAAATTGGCAGCCAGCTTGGAGTGGATACTGGTAGACCGAGTCATTTGCTTCGCCTTCAACAGGCCAGCATTGAATTCTTTTGATGCCTTCCCTATCCATGGAGTTTATTTCCTTTATAAGGAAAGGGATGGTCGGCACTCAGGATGACAACCAAAAAATAGTATTCTTTTATTGAAAAGACATGTGCAATGCTGTAAAAACAGCCTACGTGTTTCGGACGTTAGTCCTTAGTCATGGCTGAGTGCCGACCATCCCTTTCCTTATTCTGTTACATTGGAGGTTGTCGGCTGCCTCAAGGTTTGAGCCAGTGGCAGGCGCTCATAAGGGGTGCAGGGGTGCCCCCCCCTAATTGATGTGCCCGGCCCCTAATCTCCATACAGAACGCCAGATGCATAGATTTTAATGGCATTTTTTTGAAGGACGATTAGAGCCGGAGGTTTTTATTGGCGTCAAAAAGGAGCACTGCGCCCCAAGCCCACCCACTTTTGTGACATTAGCAAATTACTCTTTGCTAATGTCTTCCTGCTTCTCCTCCCGGCCAATCAGGAAGCTGGTCCAGAGAGCCGTTTGGCTGGGAGTCCTAAGACCCAATTGGCCGGGAGTCCTAAGACCTGATCGGTCAGGAGGAAAAGCGACTGCCGAGACTCGAGAGGAAGCACGATTAGAGCCGGAGATTTTTATTGGCGTCAAAAAGGGTGGGCTCTGGACGCAGAGCACTGCGCCCCGAGCCCACCCACTTTTGTGACATTAGCAAATTAATCTTCGTTAATGTCTTCCTGCTTCTCCTCCCGGCCAATGAGGAAGCGGGTCCAGAGACCCGCCTGGCTGGGATTCCTAAGACCCAATTGGCCGGGAGTCCTAAGACCTGATCGGCCAGGAGGAAAAGCGACTGCCGAGACTCGAGAGGAGATGCAGTGGGGAAGCCACCGAAGCCGTGATGTGGATGGGGTAAGTGCGGGGCTGGCAGGCCAACAAAGCCGTAATCAAGCGGGTGGGTGATCGATTGACGGAGGGTTGGGGAAGGTGAGGGGGCCAGGTTTGTTTGCCACCCCCCCCCCCCCCAAAAAAAATTGAGCACCAACTGCCACTGGTTTATGCACAAGGGGGAGTGCCCACACACCTGTTTTCCCTTAGGCAGGCCATAGATGATGCAAATTTCTTTCCTGCAACTACAATTCCACCATCAACACAGACAGTGCTGACAGGGGAATACCTTCTGCTGGGCAATTGTCTGCAGGGCCGGAAAAGGGGTGGGCAGTTGCCCTGGGTGCAATGGTTTTTTGCAGGGATGGGGGGGTGCCTTGACCCTAAACCTAATGAAAGGGAGGGGCGCAGTTTGGCATCCTTGCCCTGGGCGCTGGATGACCTTGTCCCGGCACTGATTGTCTGCTTTCGGCTGGGAGGCAGGTGGTGGAAGCCGTCCCCGCCGGGAGAAGACAGTGATTATGGCAGGCTGGTTGTACCAAAAAATTGATCGATCGATCAGCCTGCCCACACATGGTTTGAATCTCGGCTGGTTCTTGCTGAACCGGCTGAGATTCAAACCGTCTATGGCCAGCCCTAGTCTTTTTCCTTTGGCTGCAAGCAAATGGAAGATTACAAATTTTGCTTGGCGCAAGAGACCCTGTCATAATGGCTGAAAAGTGTTGTGGAAGATGGGCCGAAGCTGGTGACAGATATAAAAAATGTTTTTTTATCAAACAGAAGTGTAATTGAATGGTAACTGAGGTAATATGACAATAATTATTTATTACAGGTATTTATATAGTGGCGAAAATTTTGAAACATAGAAGAGTGATGGCAGAAAAAAGACCAAGCGACCCATTTAGTCTGCCCAATTTATTTTTACATTTTTTGAGTATTGATCTAGGTTTGTCTCCACTTACTGTTGAGTGACAGTATAAAGTGCTATACTTACTGCTCAATGAACAATGATATTAGTCCCTGCGCTCAAAGGGCTTACAGTCTAAGGTCACTATCTCCCAAGAATACACTAGGGCCAAGTTAGACAGGAGCCGATTAACCTACCAGCATATCCTTGGGGTGACGGGAGAAACCTATGCAAGCACCCAAAGGAAACCTATACAAACACAGGGAGAACATGTAAACCTAATTCATATACTGTAGGGTCCAAGCCAGAATTCAAACCAAGGAACCCAGTGCTGCAATGCAGTAGTGCTATCCACCAAAGCCAATGTGCTGCCCATGTGGCTTGGTTGGTCAACCAAGGAGAAGGCCTAAAAAAAAAAAATTGTTTCATGGAGAAAATGCTGCTCTGGGCACACTTCAGTGCTCCTCATACAAGCAAATGGTGTTTGGTCACATGGTAAAGGGGAGACTCAGTTTGGGCACTGATCACGTAACCAGTCAACTGGGCTTCTGCTTATGTGACCTGCAAATGAAGGAGTTGGAAGCAGCATTTTCCCAAGACCCTTCACATAACTTTGTTGCTAAGTTGAACCTGTTGCAATTGTTAAAAGATTAAAAGAAGCAGATCTATTGCCATCTGCATCACTGATCTCCACAAAGCTGAAGAGATAAACATACTGAAAACTATTCTAGATCAGATGCTTTCGGGGAACACAAGAAGTGAAAGGAAAACACCTCACAGTATGAGAAATTCCTATCTTACACGGTTGTCATCAGAACATATGCCTTCCTTGGAAGATTGATACTGCATCTCTTTCTTTACTGTCAACTCTAAAATATAGGATTGCCTCTTGCCTTCTGCCTTGGTGACACTAGTGACCAGGATGAATAAAGGGGTGAATCTCGGGGGCATAGACAGCAATAAAAGCCTAACTATAGTCTAATTGGAGTGCCAAAAAAACGTCCAAGAGTCCATGGGTTTAATGATAAAATTGATTCAAAGCAGATAAATCCAACGCGTTTCAGGGGCTAAGCACAATCTCCCTTCATCAATTAGTTTGTTTGGCTCCTGAAACACATTTTTTTTTTTCCTATGAATCAATTCATAGCTATTCTGCTAATTCTGTGTACTCTGTGCTGGAACAGGTAGCCCTTCTGGTATTCGGATATACACTTTGCTGGAACAGGTAGTCCCTCTGGTAAAAGGGTGTACTCTGTGCTGGAACAGGTAGTCCTTCTGGTATTCGGATATACACTTTGCTGGAACAGGTAGCCCTTTGGGTAATTAGGTGTACTCTGTGCTGGAACAGGTAGCCCTTCTGGTATTCAGATATATACTTTGCTGGAACAGGTAGCCCCTCTGGTAAAAGGGTGTACTCTGTGCTGGAACAGGTAGTCCTTCTGGTATTTGGGTATACACTTTGCTGGAACAGGTATCCCCTCTGGTAATTGGGTGTACTGTGTGCTGGAACAGGTAGCCCTTCTGGTTGTCGGATATACACTTTGCTGGAACAGGTAGCCCTTCGGGTAATTAGGTGTACTCTGTGCTGGAACAGGTAGCCCTTTTGGTATTTGGATATACACTTTGCTGGAACAGGTAGCCCCTCGGGTAATTGGGTGTACTCTGTGCTCTAACAGGTAGCCCTTCTGGTAGTCAGATATACACTTTTCTGGAACAGGTAGCCCCTTGGGTAATTGGGTGTACTCTGTGCTGGAACAGACCCTTCTGATTGTCTGATACACTTTGTGGGAACAGGTAGCCCCTCTGGTAATTGGGTATACTCTGTACTCTGATAGGTAGCCCTTCTGGTAGTCGAATATGCCCTTTACTGGAACAGGTAGCCCCTCTGGTAATAGGGTGTACTCTGTGCTTTAACAGGTAGCCCTTCTGGTAGTCGGATATGAACTTTGCTGGAATAGGTAGCCCCTCTGGTAATTGGTTGTACTCTGTGCTTGAATAGGTAGCCCTTCTGGTAGTTGGGCATACTCTTTTCTGGAACAAGTATCCCTTTCAAACTGTTTGTGATTTTATTATACTAGCCATGATTAAGGCCTGGATGGCCAAAACAGGTTCAATTTTTATGGTTGTATTCCACTTTGTTTCATAAAGGACAAACACTAGCTGATGTTTACCGATGTGTCGGCTTCCTCTAGTTTGTATGATGTGTGAGGTTCCCAGAGACCGTTTAGCCTGAGCCATGGAGCTGCCAAGATATCCCAGCAGTGGTTGTAGTTGTGCTCCATTAGCCTCTTTAGGCTTTAGGTGTACACAGCTAACTAGAATAGGTAGCTTCTCTGGTAAATAGGTATACTCTGCGCTAAAGGAAGTAGCCCTTCTAGTAGTTGAGTATACTCTGCACTGGAACATGCAGGTCTGCTTGGTGTTGAGTATACTCCTTTCTGGATCAGTTAGTTGGGTGTACTCTGTGCTGGAACAGGCAGCCCCTCTGGTAGTTGAGTATACTCTGCACTGGAACAAGTAGGCCCTCTAGGTGCTGGTTATACCCGGTACTGGAACAGGTATTCCCTCTGGTAGTTAGGTATACTCTGCTCTGGAACAGATAGACCCTCTAGGTATTAGTTATACTTTGTGAAGGAACAGGTAGCTCCTCTGGTAGTTGGAAATACTTTGTGGTGGAACAGGTAGCCCCTCTGGTAGTTGGGTGTACTCTGTGATGGAACAGGCATCCCCTCTGGGAGTCAGGTGTAGTCTGCACTGAAATAGGTAACCTTCCCAGGAGCTGGATATACTTTACTCTGCACGGGTAGCCCAGGGGCATCAAACTCAATTTCATTGTGGGCCGCCTCAGCATTATGGTTGCCCTCAAAGGGCCTGTTAAATCTGTAGCTAGATGTCCAAAACACCCCCTCCTCCTTCATTGGACGTTAAGAACCCCCCCCACCATCCGAAGTCAAGAGTCTCCCGCCCTCCTTACATCACAGCACACCCCTCACCTTGTGCTGCTGCTGGGAAGAAGCTTGGGGCGGAGCTGGAAAGCAGAAAGTGCAGGGTCTGGTGGAGGACCAGAGGAGGGCTGGTCAGCTGCAGGAGACTGCTGAATGCTGAGACCAGGGAAGGCAGAGACAAGAGGGTGCTGGATCTGTAAGAGGACCTCCTGTCCTGTCCTCCTCTCTGCTGACAACTACTGAGACAGGGGCAGAGACAATCCTCTTAGTGGCTGCACGGAGAAGCACAGGATCTGACAGAGGAGTTCTGTTCTCCTCTTTGCTGCTGACTGCTGAGACAAGGTAATGGCAGAGACAAGAGGGTTGCTGCAGCTGTAGGAGTGGTGCAAGGGCCATATAATGAGGCCTGGAGGGCTGGATTCAGCCCCCGGGCCTTGTGTTTGACACATGTGAGGTAACCCATTTAGGCATTGGGTGTACTATGTGCCTTCATCAGGGAATGTGTTTGGTACCAGTACAAGTTGGCTTTTTTCAATTTTATCATTATTATCAAAAACCTTATGCCTCGTACACACGCAACGATTATTGGCCGACCGATCGGCCGACTTTTGTCCAGTGTTGTTGTGTTGGTTGAAATGTGCTCTAGACTGCACACGAATTTTCTCGGCCAACAAAAATCTACTTCAGAAGTGATGTCATGTGATGGTTTACTTTCCGTGTGTTTTTTCATCTCTGAGCATGCCCAGTCTTGCTCATCAGATTTTTGTCTGCCAAAATCTGTACTGACTGACGGAAAATCGGCCGTTGTGGTGACGGCCAACACAAATTTTATAGCCTGCACACCAGATTTTATTCGGCCGAAAAGTCAGAGTCGGTTGTCGAAAGCATCATACTAACAAGCCGAAAATCGGCCGATCGGACGTTGGCCGAAAATTCACGGCCAACTATCGACGCGTGTGTACGAGGCATTAGACATTTTGGACGTTTGTCTGGTGCTCTCTTTGGACTTTATAAATGAGGATTCCCAACTCTGGATTCTTTCTATGTTTCTAAAGGGTGCCCCCCTTTGGTAGAGTGCTGCCAAACCAAAGCCAGTGTCCCCAGTAACAATTTCAGCTACCCTTAGAAAATGTGAATCCAGTGCCCCGTTCGTTCTTGTGTTTAAAAATAAAAAAGTAGGTAGAGGATCTAACCCTTCTCCATTCTATCCAAAAGAAAGTTTACGCACAATTTAAAAGTGAAAAGCAGGTAAGCTCTGAACTGGTTGGATACTGTATGCCAATATGAAATATTTGATTAACCTGACGTTTATTTTTTTAGTCCTGAATATAAAAACCAGGAAAGGAGAGATATAAAGATATTTGCTAAGACTATTAACTAAGATATATTAAACATAATATAAAAAATAAAATAAAAATATAATTAAAAACATATACAGTATATACTGTACAGTATATGTACTATATATATATATATATATATATATATATATATATATATGTTTGTGTATGTATATACATATATATATATATATATATATATATATATATATATATATATATATATGTTTGTGTATGTATATACATATATATATATATATATATATATATATATATATATATATATATATATTGATAGATATATAGATAGATAGATAGATAGATAGATAGATAGATAGATAGATAGATAGATAGATAGATAGATAGATAGATAGATAGATAGATAGATAGATAGTATTTGTATGGCTTTACTGTAGCTTTCCTAAATTTGTCTTCCTCTGCCCTAGCCCCTTTTATAGCAGGGCATGCTTTAATGTTAGATGCAGAATCCAAAGTTGCATTTCCCTGTTATACACTTATGTGGAATTCTGAGTCTTTAGTTCACTATCAAATGGAAAGCAGCATGTTACATACTTCTGCATTCTCTGATGATTGCTAGAAAATGCTGAGATTTGTAGTTCACCAGCAGTCAGAGGAGCCACAAGCCATCTGCCTCCAATCTCCTCTCCATTTCCTCTCCTCCCTTGTCTCGCTGCTCTTCTGCCTTCCCATCTCCACTCTCCCCTCCACCCCCAATTTGAAAGGATGTTATCAATAACTGCTAGATGGATAAGGCGTGACGAGTCTCAGAACAATCCCCTGTCTGCTGAACTTTAATTAACAGTTACTTAATTAGTTCGAGACCATTTAGAGTAAAATGTTTTGATTAGGAATCTGCATGTGGCCCCCCTCTTTGATGAATGGGAGCGGGTGTCCGCCTCTCCCGCTGTTCCTAATAGGTAATAAACCCAAATCCATCAGGCGCTCATAGAGACGTGTCGGGGGACAAATTCGCCACGATCTCCCATCAATCCCTGCTGACGGCCCTAAACAAACAGCCCCCCTCGAAAAAAGCCACAAACAAACACAACACATTCCTAACAAAGACAAGTTTTTAGACTGAAAAGACAATGACCCTAAATTAAAGGGAGCCTGTCAAGGGTGGCTGTTTACTGCCACAGCTGAGGATCCCAACTAATGACTCTAGAAAGTGGGGACAGTTCTTGGGGCAGAGACATTATTGCAAGTTAGCACCTCTGGGGGGGCAGCTGTACTCTGGGACAGGTAACCCTTCTGGGAGTCAGATATACTTCATGCCGCAGCAGGTAGTCCCTCTAGGTGTTGGGTGTACCCTGTGCTGGAACATTTAGCCCCATTATACCTTGGGTGTACTGTGTGCTGGAGAAGGTAGCCACTCTGGTAGTGGGTTATACTTTGCATTGGAACAGGTAGACCCTCTAGATCAGTGATTCTCAACTCCTGTCCTCGGGGCCCACTAACAGGCCAGATTTTAAGTATTACCGTGGGGAGATGCAGACTACAATACTGAAATCACTAAGCAGCAAATTATATTACCGGTGATGTATTTCAGCTATCTTGCAAATCTGGCCCGTAAGTGAGTCCTGAGGACAGGAATTGAGAACCACTGCTCTAGATAGAGGTTGGGTTGGGTGTACAGGTAGCCTCCCTGGTAGTCAGGTATAATCTGCACTGGACTAGGTAGCTGTTGGCTGTACTCTGTGCTGGAACAAGCAGACCCTGTGGTAGTTGGTTATACTCTGCATTTGAACAGGTAGACTTTGGTTGTACTCTGTGGTGGAACAGGTAGACCCTCTAGGTCATGGGTGTCAAACACAAGGCCCGCGGGCCGAATGTGGCCCTCCAGGCCATTTCATGTGGCCCTCGCACCTCTCCTGTAGCTACCCCCCTCATCTCTGTCCCTACCTTGTCTCAGCAGTCGGCAGCAGAGAGGAGGACAGAACTCCTCATACAGATTCTGTACCTCTCTGTTCAGCTGCAGCACCACCTCATCTCTGCCTCCCCTGGTCTCAGCAAACTCCAGCCCCTCCCCTGGTCCTCCTCCAGACCCTTCACTTTCTGCTTTCCAGATTCTTCCAGGAAGAAGCACAAGGTAAAGAGGGTGCACTGTGATGTAAGGGAAGGTGGGGGACTTTTTACTTCTGATAGTGGGGGGCTTTTTACATCTGATGTAAGGGGGAGTGCTGTGCTCTGGACATCTAGTCTTACAGCTACAGCCGGCCCTTTGAGGGCAACCATAATGCTGGTGCGGCCCTCGATGAAATTGGGTTTGACACCCCTGCTGTAGGTGCTGGGCAGATTTTGTGCTGGAACAGGTAGACACTTTAGTAGTTGGATATACTTTGTGCCGATACAGGTAGCCACTCCAATAGCTGGATATACTTTATGCTGGAACAGGTAGCCTTAGGATGTACTCTGTGGTGGAACATGTAGCCTTTTTCCCAGGAGTCAGGTATAACCTTTGTTTGAAAAAAGAAGATATTGCGCTAGACCTTTGTGTGAACAATAATTAGATCAAAACCATCAGACAATAATAGTGATATAAAGTACAAAAGTGTAATCAATATAATGTGACCATAAGAAGTTCAAAGAAATATTGAAAGGTGAAAGTCTCAATTCAGAGGGCCACCATGATGCACCCCAAGTCTATATGTTCATATAAGTGACAATAAATGGGTGTCTGTAAACAATCCCTCCATGAATGTAGTGATCCAACACCAAGGATAGTGCAGGTACGCTTACCTGGAAGTATGGACCCATATACCCTTTGGCATTTTACCCTGTGGTGGAACAGGTATCCCCGAAGGGAGTCTGCGCGGAAACAGATAAACTCTCGGAAGTTGACTGTACTTTGTGCTGGATCAGGTGTCCCCTCAGGTGGTTGTGTGTACTCTGAGCTGGAACAAGTATCCCCTTAGGTGTTTGGGTGTACTTTGTGCTGGAACAGGTATGCCCTCTGGGAGTTAGGTATATTCTGCACCCAAATAGATAACCCCTTGGGAGCTAGATATACTCTACACTGAAACAGGGAGCCCCTCTAGCCATTGGCTGTACTCTGCTCTTTCATCATGGAGTGTGTTTGGCCCGAAAAACAAGTTGAATTTTTTCTACTGTGGATCAGTTGTATCCTAAACAACCTTGGACTCTTGCACATTTGTTAGGCGCTCTCATTGGACTGTAAGTCTGTGGATTCTCAACTCAGAGTTCTTTCCCTATTTCTGTGGGGGGGTCCCTGTTTTTTGGAGTGCTGCCCACAGGATCCAGTGTGCCCAGTGACAATTTCAGTGACCCTTAGAAAATCTGTTCATTCTTGTGTTTAGCAAATAAAACTTGGTAGAGGATCTAACCCTTCTCCATTCTGAAACAAGTAAACCCTCCTGGAGCTGGATATACTCTGGCCCCTCGAAATACATCAGCTGTTTTTTATGATTATTTTACGAACATTAGATTTTGGACTTATTTGCCTATTGATTGCTCATGGTGTTTGTACATGTTTTGGGTCACATTCTGGATATTCACTAAAATGGTGTCTGGTTTCATGTAAGCCTTGCCAAAGCAAACCATCTCATCACATGATTATGGTCTCTCCAATTGTTTGAATGAATGGGCGTTGAAGTCCTATTGTTTTAAATTTAGCAGCAGCCTTGAACAGTCTCTTGGAACATGGCAATAGTAACCAGAACAGTCTGTTTAATGTAGAAACTCTTATGTAACATGACAATTCCATTTAACATGGCAGCTTTCTTGCAAAACGGAAATGTGATATTGGTAAAAATAGGTTTTGACCAAGGTTACAGGTACAACGAGTTTGAAAGTGACTTATAGATTATGGGATATGGGTTAGGTGCCCGGTCTACAGTGACTTATAGGTTAATGCGGTATGGGTTGGGTGCCTATTCTACAGTGACTTATAGGTTATGGGGTATGGGTTGGGTGCCCAGATTACCGTGACTTATAGGTTATGGGGTATAGATTGGGTGCCCCATCTGCAGTTATTTATAGGTTATAGGGTATGGGTTAAGTGCCTGGTCTGCAGTGACTTTTAGGTTATGAGGTATGGGTTGGGTGCCTGATCCACAGTAACCTATAGGTTAGGGGGTATGTGGTAAGCGCCCGTCTACAGTGACTTATAGATTATGGAGTATAGGTTGGATCCCCGATCTACAGTGATTTGTAGGTTATGGGGTATGGGTTAGGTGCCCGGTCTACAGTGAATTATAGGTTATGGGGCACAGGTTGGGTGCCCGGACTCGGTGACTTATAGGTTATGGGGCACAGGTTGGGTGCCTGATCTATAGTCACTTATGGGGTATGGGTTTGGTGCCCGGTCCACAGTGATTTATAGGTTATGGGGTATGGGTTGGGTGCTTGGTCTACAGTAATTTATAGGTTATGGGTAGGGATGGGCGAACAGTTTGGCCTATCACACCCGAATTATCGGACCCGCTGAATGACCACCATGCACTGCGCCACCACACAGTGCATTGGAAGCCCTGATTGTCTGAAGCAATGAAAGCTTTGCCAAATCAGGACACAAAGCATATCAGAGCCATGATTGGAGAAAGTAATGATGACTCTATCCAATTAAGGCTCACTGCTCTTAGTCCCACCCCACACTATAAAGGTATTCTTTCAATAGTGGCCATTTGTAGTGTGATATCGGCGTGGAGAGAGATAGAACAGGGCTCTGTTCAGTGCTACTACAGAGTTAGTTGGCTATAGTGTGCTATTCTGTTGTCAGTGTAGAAAATCACTTTAGTGCGAATCTAGTTATAGTTCAGTCAGTGTGAGTGTAGTAAACGTTTATTTTTATTTTAGTGTGAATCTAGTGATAGTTAATGAGTGTAATGAGTGACCATCAGTGGCGGTTTTAGGCACGGGCGAACGGGGAAGCCGCCCGGGGCGGCATTTTTTCATGACACGTGGGGGGCAGCATGCCCGGGCCGCGGACCGGTACCGGTCCGTGGATCAAATGGTACCGGGCCGCCCGAGCACCGTTCGCCCATGCCTAAAACCGCCACTTCCGCAGCCGAGCCAAGGCGCAGAGCATTGCTCCCCCCCGAGCCCGCCCATTGTGTGACAATAGCGAATGAAAATTCGCTATTGTCACACTGATCCTCCTCCTGGCCAATCAGGGAGCGGGTCCTCCCGCTTCCTGATTGGCCGAAAGGCAAACCCCACGCCATTGGCCGAGGAGGAGGTGCCGCGGGAGGACTGAGGAGACGCGAGGAATCCGGGGACTGAACGGAAGAGAAGTGAGGTAAGTCAATGCACGGACGGGTCTCGTGGCGGGAACGCTGGCGCTCTGCATTGAAAGGGGGCAATGCTCTGGCGCTCTTCGTGAGTTCATTAGTGCACCTTTAACACAGTATATTTCTGTGCGTTACTGCACGTTTTAACGCAGTATATTTCAGTGCGTTACGTGCCATTTAACGCAGTATATTTCTGTGCGTTCAGGATATTTCTGTGCATTAGTGCATGTTTACTGCAGTATATTTCTGTGCGTTACTGCACGTTTAACGCAGTATATTTCTGTGCATTAGTGCACGTTTAACGCAGTATATTTTTTGCATTAGTGCAGTTTTACTGCAGTATATTGTTGTGTGTTGATGGAGTATGTCTATGTAGTGAGTACTGAGGTTAAAGTGCACCAAACACGATTTTCCATTGATTAAAGTGCATCCACATACATATTTCCACATCTTTATTACATTTTGTTAATCAGCACCTTCCCAACATGTCTGGGAGGCCAACAAATAGAGGCAGATGTTCCCATGGCACTGTGAGGGGGCCAGGATCGTATGTATCCGCAGGCAAAGGTAGACGTGGTCAGTCTTCAGGCAGGGAATAATTTCCTCTGTTTAGTGATGTTGCCCATGCTATCCAGCCACAGCATGCAGAGGACATGGTGGACTGGCTTACTAAACCATCCTCATCCTCCATCACCCAAGCAGAGACTAGTGCGCAGTCCACTGTTGCTGCCAGAGTGGCTAAATCTGCCTCCTTGTCCACAGCTATTCCTGCTACAGCCCCAGCAACAGGCATGGAGGAGTCAGCTGAGTTATTTGAACACAGTGTCAGCCACTTGCTCCTTGGCAATGCACAGCCATTACTTAATTCAGATGTTGGTTCTGAGGTTGAGGAAGGTAGGAACATGAGCCTACAGAGAGGGGAGAATGCTGTTACACAAATTGGCAGTCAAGTTCCCCCAGCCACAGCATATTGCCAGGTTGTCTCCAGTGGTAATGAGGATGAAGGAGATGATGATGATGAGGTCACTGACGCAACTTGGTTGCCGGATAGAGCAGAGGAGGAAAATGAGGGTGAGGCACAACCCCAAAAAGGCAGCCATCATGGAAAAGTAGAGAGCCACCCTATTTCATCACATTGTGGAGCTGTTATCTCCCGGCACCCTTCCCATAGCTCAGCTGTCTGGATCTTTTTTTAGCACACGTGCAGCCGATCGCTCTTTTGCAATTTACAAACTTTGTCTCAAGCACATCAAGCATGGCAAAAACATCAACCATTTGGGTACCACATGCTTGACAAGGCATTTAACCTCCCACCACTCAGCCCATTGGCAAGAGCACCTTAAAGCCACACAAAATGAATGCAATTCTGTTCCTCCTCCTTACTCACCTAAGTCTACCCCCCTATACCTCATGAACTCTCAGCAGCCTGCACTGACGGGGATTGTAGTATAAAGCAGGGTGTCTCAGTTCCTTGCAGCACATCTGCCAGTAGCACACCACCAACTGTAGACATAGCTGGCAAATTTCTCTGCCCCATCTGCTGCAGCAGAAAAAAAAATACAGTCACTGCCACCCACATGCCCAGCGTCTTAATGCAAGCTTGTCAAAGTTCCTGGCTTTACAACTTCTGCCTTTCTGTATGGTGGATTCTGCCTCGTTCTGTGAATTTGCAGAATGTGTTGTACCACAATGGCAGGTTCATAGTCAGTATTTATTTTCATGTGAGGCCATTCCAGCTCTGTACCATCACATGGAAGGCAATGTTGTGGCATTGTTGGGCAAGGTAGTCAGCCACAAAGTCCACGTTACTGTTGACACGTGGTCCAGTAAGCATTGTAATGGACGCTATATATCGTTCACAGCACACTGGGTAATTCTGCTGGCAAGTCGGAAGGATGGAGGATAGGGCTCAGTGCTGCAGCTTGTTGTGCCACCATATCTTCATACAGCTAGTGGTGATAATGCAAGGTTTGTCAGCTCTACCCCTTCCTCCTCCTCCTTCTCCTCCATGCCCTCCTCTACTGAATTGTTCTATGAACCACAAGTACCCCTTAAGTGTTCAAGGGGCTATTCAATGAGTCAGGCTAAAAGGTGCCATGTAGTGCTTCAGTGGGTGTGTCTAGGGGACAGTAACCACATCGGAGCAGAGATTCTTGCAGCTCTGCATCGGCAGGCCCAGAGGTGGTTCACGCTATGCCAGCTGGAGCCAGGAATGGTGGTGGGCGATGATGGCACAAACCTCCTGTCCCCCTTAGAGAGGGAAAAGTGACACATGTGCTATGCCTGGCTCATGTCCTCAATTTGGTGGTGCAGTGTTTCTTAAATAGGAACTCAGGGTTGGAAAATCTGCTAAAGCAAACCAGAAGAGTCTGTAGCCATTTCATACATAGCCATTAGCCAGTGCTCGGTTGGCTGAAATTAAGCAGGAATCGCACCTGCCCATAAACTGCCTGATTTGTGACATGTCCACCAGGTGGAACTCGACTTTGGCAAAACTGCAGTGGCTGCACATGTAGAGGGCAGTTAATGAGTACCTATGTGATTATGACACAACGACAGCCTAAGGCCAGCTTGGCTTTATTTCCCAACACAAATGGTGGCTAATAAAGGATGCATGCACTGTACTGTCACCTATAAATCCTACCAAAATGTGATGCGCCAGAAATATAATAAAAAAGTGATGACTTTAAATACAATAAATCATATCCAGTTCATAAGGCACATAGCAATGTGTGTGCTTCCAATAAAGTGATATGAAGAGTGTCCCCGTATCCAATTGAAGAAAATCCAGTGATGAAAACAAGTTGTAAACACCAATTAGTGAATCCCTCCACCAGGTGAATTAGCCTCTCACCTTCCTAAAGGACCCAAACGGGCCAGCAATCACATGTATCATGGATCAGACTTCCAGGAAAGAGCCACACTGTATTGCACCTCGAGGGATCCCGGGACATATAAAAAACAGATGAAGAAATCTAGTGCTCTCTGCTTACTAATAAGGGTGTGCTTTATTAGAGAAAGGCAGATCAACTCACATTTGTTGGGCACTCAGCCGTGCCTGCTGTATAAGCGATGTCAGCGATCTGTTACCAGAGAGAGACTCTGCGTCGGCCACGCACGCTCCGTCCCCCTATACGCGTTACGTCGAGCGTAATGCTCCTTTGACTTCCTCGGTAGGGGTGGCTAGTGCGTGCCAAGCCTCACTTTAAATACATCAACACTTGGTGGATTGGCCAGCAGATCTCAGTCCCTCCCCCCGCTCATAGCTCACAACAGGACATCGGAACCTCCGAACCAGGCATGTTTACGGCGGTGTCACTGGCTCATATCGCTAATGGGGCAATTTTAATGTATGGGCATTGATCAAATTACTATTGCACATTGCGGAGATCGCATGGTGGCGCAGATACCTCTTTGTGCTGATAGTTTTTTTGTATTTCACTGTACTGTCACCATTTGAGGAGGCCACAAGGATGGTGAGCTGTGACAATGCATGCATCAGTGACAAAATCACTGTTGTGTTCCTGCTGAAGTAGACTCTGTGTGTAATTATGGACAGGACACTCGAGGCAGAGCAGTGAGAGGAAGAGGAGGACTTCCTTTTCTCTCAAGGCCCGCTTTATGCAGACACCATTCTTCCTATGCCACAGAACGCACAAGAGGAGAAGAAGGAGGAGGATTCTGGCAGTTCTGAAGGCATGAAAGCAGAGGAAGACATACGTCAACCCTCAACAGATGGTTTTTCCATCCCCAGAACCCTTGGGAGTAGTACGTGGCTGGGAGGAGGCAGTTCCAGATACTTTAATCCTTGGTGACCCAGAGGAGTCTGCATCTCATGTCTCTGATGCATGGTGCTTGGGCTCCCTCATGCTTCAAAGCCTGCAAAAGGACCCAAGAATACGTGGCATCAAGGAGAAGGATTACTATTGGTTGGCAACCCTCCTTGACCACAGTTACAAGGGGAAAGTCTCAGAACTTATTCCATCCCCACAGAGGGTGCAGAAGATGAAATCTCTTAAGGACACTTTAAAGAGGAGTTTATCTAATGCTTTTCCCGACTTTGGTAGGTTACAGTGTTGTGGAAAAAGTAGTTTTGAAGCTTCTGTTGGTCAAGAAAGAAGCAGTGGAGAAGGGGGCCGCCTAAGTGATGTATTTTACAATTATTTTAGTCTCTGCCGCCCAGGGCTCTCAGCTTCCTTAATCCTTCGGCAGCGTCTGCATCATATGGTGGATGATTATCTAGGGGCGAAAACAGAGATGGAGAGCTTTCCAGTTGACGATCCCCTGGGTTACTGGGTCATGAGAATAGACCACTTGCCAGAACTTGCCCGGTATGCAATTGAGCTGTGGGGCTGCCCTGCATCCAGCGTGCTTTCGAAACGGGCATTCAGTGCTGCTGAAGGTTTTGATACTGATAATAGAATGCGTCTGTCCACAGACTCCATGGATCATCTGACATTTATTAAAATGAATCAGTCCTGGATTACCAGCAGCTATGAAGCCCCTGATGCCGATGTCAGTGATTAAGTGTTTTTGGGATGTGGAATCTCTGCAAGACTTCTAGGCAGCCTAGTGTTGTGGGTGTTGATTTCATCTGAAAGACATTTTTTCTGGTGTAGGTTTCATGGGCACAATTAATACCCAAAGACCAATTTTTTTGCACCTGTTTGACAGGTGCATATCATTTCAATTTTTGAAAGCAAGGCCAATTCTTGCTTCCATCAAGAGTACCCCTATAGGGTTATGGTGTGAAGGCGCCACAGACACCCGAAGACCTATTTTTCCACACCTGTTTGACAGGTGCATATCATTACAATTTTTGACAGCAAGGCAATTCTTGCTTTCACCAAGAGTACCTCTATAGAGTTACCATGTGAAGGCACCTTTGACACCCTAAGATCAATTTTTCCGCACCTGTTACTTCTATCCAAAGTCTGCGGAAGAGACACCAGAATTTATCCAAAAAATCTCTAATCTTGCTCCTATTGCACTAAATGGTGGCCTCATCATACAGACTGGCTCCCCAAACTGTTGATTACAGTAATCCCCCACTACATCGCAGTTCAGTTTTTGCGGTCCCGGTAATTCGCAGTTTTTTTTGTAATGTTGTTTTACTATATAAATCATTAAAAATGAAAGATTTTTGTGTTTTTCATAGCTCTTGCTCTGTCTCTAAGTATCTTTTATGTGTTTAAATGAGTTTCTATTGTTTTAAAAGTGTGTTTAAAGACCTTAAAATGCTTCTACACGTACAGTGACAGTAAAAAAATCATGCCTACAATGCATTTTAATAGGGTTTTTCTATTTCGCGGAATTTCACTTTTCGCGGCTGGGTCCGGAACGTAACCCCCGCAATGGAGGGGGGTTTACTGTACAAAATAAAGAAAGCTTGCAGGGAAAATGAAATGTTTTGGCTTTATAAAAGCAATTATTTTCTGCAGCAGCTTCTATACACATTACAGGTGTGCCACTTTACAGGTAGACTAAGGGGACCCCCCAGGCATGATATTGAAAGGAACTTTTCATTTTTATTGTTATTTCTCATTTTGATGCTTTCACTTTAGGCATCAGTAAATAACTGCTCATTTGAAAATGAAGTTTTTACAAATTGTTCTTCATTTATACATGTCCCCCAGGGCAGTACCTAGACTCCCATAACCATTGTATGTCCAATTACTTGCATATAAGCCTTTAAAATGGGCACTTTTGATTTTTCAAGTTTGTGTCCCATAGACTTCAATGGGGTTCGTTATTCGGCTCCAAACTTTCGCAATGTTCGAAAGTTCTGCTGCGAACCGAACAGGGGGTCATTCAGCCCATCTCTAGTTATGGGGAATAGGTTAGGTGCCCAGTCTATAGAAACAGACCTCCGCAGTGTCTGCCAGCCAAGTTAAAGCAGGCAGCCTGACGTGTGATGAATTGTAGCTACACAAGTGAGATTTACATTAGCAATTAAAAGGAAGTTTTAGCAGATCGGACAAGCTCTGCGTACACCCTCCATTACTCCCCGCAGTGAGGGGGATTAACTCTTCCACTCAGGCTGTTGCAAGGCATTGTGGAGCCTAAGGGAGGCTCAATTAACTCCAACATAATGGTTGCCGCAGAGGTCTCGCCTACTGCAAATAGATGTATCCAGTGCCAATGAGTTAAATGGTCTGTTTCTTCACTCATTAACGGCTTTAACTACAAACGATTGTAATTGTGACATCATAAAATACACATTACAAAGCAGAACACAGGCAAATGCTCACATATTAGGGCTTAGCCAATAAGGCAGCTCAAAATGCCAAGTGCAGCAACCCATAACTACCAGATGTCAAATTACTATAGTTAACTCAGGTAAGAAATAATTGATGACTGGTTCCTGTATTATACGAACCACAGTTGCCAATCAGGGCTCTGTGGGACCCTGAGGTTCCTCCAGAGGTTGTCAGGGGTTCCATGAGAAGAGATTGACCTCCGTCTACAATGACCTTTAATGTTAAGGGTCGCATCTACACTGGCCACCAATGCAAGAGGTCAAGCCTACACTGGCCACCAATGCAAGAGGTCAAGTCTACACTGGCCACCAATCCAAGAAGTCACATCTACGCAGGCTACAAATATAAAGGGTCACTTTTACATCAACCACCAATGTAAGGTAGGGTGACCAGACGTCCCCGGTTTCCGGGGAAAGTCCTTGGATCAAGTCTGTCCCCGGTTTTGTCCCCAGATTCAGGGCCAGATTATTGTATACAGGGCATTCAATGCTGGCTGAGAAACAGCCTGTTGGCTCGGATGCCAACGCCCCCTGCTGGACGATCTCACTGCCGCTCCTGCTGCCATTCAGTGGAGGAGGGGCAGAGCCAGAAATGGACTGTGTGGAGGGCTGAGACGGGGAAGGGGGGGGGGCTGGGGGATGAGCAGATGGAGGAGGGGGTCTGTCAGGTGAGGGCAGTGGGGGAGCAGCTGCATGGAGAGAGATGTTGTGGGAGAAGGGTTAAGAGGTGGTTGCAGAGATAATCTGTGAGAGAAGGGTGCACTGCAGAGGTGAGCTATGGATGTGGGGCCAGAAGCAAACCTTTGAACCCGGAACTCTATGCCTAACACCCACCTGTATAATATGTAGTACTGTGCCCAGCGCTCTTTGAATTATGCAGTCCTGTGCCCAGCACTCTGTGTATTATGCAATCATGTACCCAGCGCTCTGTGTATTATGCAATCTTGTGCCCAGTGCTCTGTGTATTATGCAGTCCTGTACCCAGCGCTCTGTGTATTATGCAGTCCTGTGCCCAGCACTCTGTGTATTATGCAGTCCTGTGCCCAGCGCTCTGTGTGTTATGCAGTCCTGTGTCCAGCGCTCTGTGTATTATGCAGTCTTGTGCACAGGGCTCTGTGTATTATGCAGTCCTGTGCCCAGCGCTCTGTGTATTATGCAGTCCTGTACCCAGCGCTCTGTGTATTATGCAGTCCTGTGCCCAGCACTCTGTGTATTATGCAGTCCTGTGCCCAGCGCTCTGTGTATTATGCAGTCCTGTGTCCAGCGCTCTGTGTATTATGCAGTCTTGTGCACAGAGCTCTGTGTATTATGCAGTCCTGTGCCCAGCGCTCTGTGTATTATGTAGTCCTGTGCCCAGTGCTTTGTCTGTCCCTGTGGATGGATCATCTGCAGGGGCACCCGGTAAGGATTCAATCAGACAAAGCCACGGCTGTGGCATATGTCAATCATCAGGGGGGCACCAAAAGTGCCTTAACGGCCAGAGAAGTGTCCAGCCTTCTAAGGTGGGTAGAACGCTTTATTCCAGCCCTCTCTGCTGTGCATATTCCAGGGGTGGAAAACTGGCAGGCAGACTACCTCAGTCAGCAGGATCAGGGAGAATGGTCTCTCTCCCGGAGGTGTTTCAACAACTGTGTCTCTTGTGGGGAACTCCCGATGTGGACCTGTTGGCCTTTCATCTCAACCGGAAGGTTCAGAGGTTTGTGGCAAGGTCTCGGGATCCTCTGGCCGATGCCACAGATGTTCTGATGGCCCCCTGGGGCCAGTATCGTCTAATGTATGCTTTTCCTCCACTGAAACTTCTGCCGAGACTTCTGTGCAGAATCGAGGCAGAAGGGATTCCAGTCATTCTGGTGGCCCCAGACTGGCCTTGCCGGTCCTGGTACGCAGATCTAGTAAGGCTGGCCGCCGATGTTCCTTTAGAGACTCCCTCTCAGAGAAGATCTTTTGGCTCAAGGACCAATCTTCCATCCTGCTTTACGGTCGCTGGCTTTAACGGCTTGGCTATTGAAAGCCAGGCGCTGTAGGACAGAGGGTTGTCGAAATCGGTAATTCCAACCAGTGGCGGCTGGTGCGTTGGGGGCGCAGGGGCGCAGCCCCCCCTAACCATGCCATTGGCTGAGGAGGAAGCGGGAGGACTCGAGGAGACGCCAGGGGACTTAGGAGAAGCCGCCGCTGCAGGTAAGTGCACTGGTCTCGGGAGGGGGGGGGGCGCCGCACGCTGGTCACTCTGCATTGAAAGGGGGCACGCTGGTCTCTCTGCATTGAAAGGGGGTACGCTGGTCACTCTGTATTGAAAGGGGGCATGCTGATCTATATGCATTGAAAGGGGGCACGCTGATCACTCTACATTGAAAGGGGGCACGCTGGTCACTCTGCATTGAAAGGGGTCATGCTGGTCACTCTGCATTGAAAGGGGGCACGCTGGTCATTCTGCATTGAAAGGGGGCACGGCACGCTGGTCTCTCTGCATTCAAAGGGGGCACGGCACGCTGGTCTCTCTGCATTGAAAGGGGGCACGCTGGTCTCTCAGCATTGAAAGGGGGCACGCTAGTCATTCTGCATTGAAAGGGGGCATGTTGGTCTCTCTGCATTGAAAGGGGGCATGCTGGTCTCTCTGCATTGAAAGGGGGCACGCTGGTCTCTCTGCATTAAAAGGGGGCACGATGATCTCTCTGCATTGAAGGGGGCACGGCACGCTGGTCATTCTGCATTGAAAGGGGGCACGCTGGTTATTCTGCATTGAAAGGGGGCACACTGATCTCTCTGCATTGACAGGGGGCACTATGATCTCTCTGCATTAAAGAGGGGCACGGCACGCTGGTCATTCTGCATTGAAAGGGGGCACGCTGGTCATTCTGCATTGAAAGGGGGCACGCTGGTCTCTCTGCATTGAAAGGGGGCACGTTGGTCACTCTACGTTTAAAGGGGGCACGCTGGTCACTCTGCATTGAAAGGGGGCGCGCTGGTCTCTCTGCATTGAAAGGGGGCACGCTGGTCTCTCTGCATTGAAAGGGGGCACGCTGGTCTCTCTGCATTGAAAGGGGGCACGCTGGTCACTATGCATTGAAGGGGGAATGCTATACCTTGATTACTGAAGGCCCCTTTCACACTTTTGTGACCTCAAAGTCAAGCAATTTTTACAGCATTTTTTGCTGCAAAGCAATGCCTATTACATTTTTCTGTTTGCGCCCCCCCCCCCAAAAAAAAATTTTGAGCACCAGCTTCCACTGATTCCAACACTGTTAAAAGCTAGAAATTCTACTTCTAGGAAGATTTATCATCGAGTCTGGAGGGCGTTACTTGGTGTGAGTCTCGAGGGGTTTTCCCATGTTCCTTTTCATTGTCTCCTCTTTTGGAGTTTTCTCCAAAGCAGTGTAGTTTAGGGTTTGGCCCTGGGCACCATCAAGGGTCATGCCCTGGCAATTTTCTTCCAATGCCTATTGGCCACAAATTCCTTGGTTCACACTTTCGTTCAGGGGGTACGGCACCTGGCTCCCCTGGTAAGGTCTCCGTTGCCTCCGTGGGACCTCAATCTGGCACTGTCGGTTCTTCAGGAACTGCCTTTTGAAAATATTTGTGATCTTCCTCTGCTTACTTTGACACAGAAGGTGACCTTCTTGGTGGCTATTACTTCTTCACACAGGGTGTCGGAGCTGGCTGCGTTATCCTGTCGGTCACCTTACCTTGTGGTTCACAGGGACAAAGTGGTGCTACGTCCCTGCCAGTCGTTCATTTCCAAGGTCGTCTCTAGTTAGCAATTAATTGAAGACATTGTGTTGCCTTCCTTGTGTCCTAAGCCTAAGCACCCTAAGGAGATTGCCTTACGTTCCTTGGATGTGGTTCGGGCAATCAGGGTCTACCTGGCGGCGACTGAGTTGCTTCGGAAATCGGGTTCCTTGGATCTCGTAAGGGGCAGGCTGCATCTGCTGCAAACATTTCCAGATGGATCAGGCAGACGGTGGAGCAGGCCTACTCCATTAAGCGCCAGGTTCCTCCTTTCCCTGTTACGGTACATTCTACGAGGGCGCTTAGTGCCTCCTGGACCTTCTGTCATCAGGCGTCATTAGTCCAGGTTTGCAAGGCAGCCACCTGGTCGTCTGTGCACACTTTCACAAAATTTTACAAGATGGATGTATTTGCATGCTAATTTTGGCCACCAGGTTTTGCAGGCCACTGTTGGAGAGGCTTAAGCCTCTTGAGGGTGAATTTTTTTTTACCAGGTGAGCTCCAATTGTTCCTGGTTGAGCTCATGTGTTACCTGGTTGACTAAGTTTAGCCTTTTTGAGAAGTATGTTTATTTCACTGTTTTTTTCCAACCCCTCATGTTGACACTGCTTTGGGACGTCCCAAGGGTCAAAGAAGATATGGAGCTGTGTCCGTCAATGAACGAAAGAGAAAACTGGATTTTTGTCTTCCGTAAAATCCTTTTCTCGGATGTTCATTGACAGACACAGCACCCACCCCTCTGTTGAGCTGGGTTATGTATTCTTCTGACACTGCTTGTTACAAAACTGAAGTCCTATAGCAGGAAGTGGGAGTATACCCCCCTAGGACTGCCCTATAGGCGAAGTCAAACTAGTTTCCACCTAGTGTCCTACTCCTATGGAGAGCAGCATAACCCAAGGGTCAAAAAATATTTGGAGCTGTGTCAGTCAATGAACATCAGAAAAAAGGATTTTACGGTAAGACAAAAATCTAGCTTTTTTTTTTTTTTATTATCAAAGGAAAACTGGCCCAAAATAGTAAACAAAAAACATTTTTTTTAATTTGAGCTGTATATTTCTTGTTACTACCACCAAAGAACAACCCAAAATAAATTCTCCAGCTCCTGACGATCGCAGTGATACCACATATGTATATGTTATTTGGTGTTTGTACCCGTAGTACAGCCTAGAAACAATAGTGAGCATTTTGTTTAGTTTTTTTGTCCTACCTAAAATGCACTGACACTAAGTGCCGGTTCACACTAGTACGACTTGTCAGCCTGGCAAGTCGCGGACCGTCGCGGTCCATTGTGTAGTACAGGACCGGTTCTAATAGGAGCGACACAAGTCGCTCCAACTTAGAAAAAGGGTCCTGTACTACTTTGGGGTAACCTGGAGCGACTTGCATAGACATTCATTTTATGAAGTCCGTGCAAGTCGCACCGAAGTCGCGGTGCACGCGACTTCACAGGTCGCCCCCCAAGTCGTGCCGCTGCAGTGTGAACCGGCACTAAGGGGCAGAGATGTATAGTAACTAATTAGAACTACTTCACTACTGTACTTAAGTACCGAAATGCGGTATCTGTACTTTCCTGGAGTAGAATTTTTTTCTCCTACTTCCACTTTTACTTCATTACATTTTTTCGATGATTTCAATACTTCTACTCCGATATTTTTTTTTTGTGCTGCATAGTTACTCGTTACAATTATAAAAATTACCACTGCCAGAACAGTAGATGGCAGGTTTCATGAAGTTCAAAAAAATGTGTATAATGTTATGTGTAAATCAGCGCATACGAAAATAAATGATACTGTATGTATAAATAAAATGGTCTACATATTTGCTGTTAAGGGGAAAGAGAACCTCCCCCAACCAAGGAGAGTCACAAGCGTACATAGACCTTTTTTCTGGTAAGAGGCTGATTTTGCTTTTTTCACTGGAAGTTGAGAGCACAGGTTTTGCAGTTTTGTTTCACTGGAAGAGTCTATTTGTATATTATTTTGCACTTACCTTCATCCGCCGGGTAAGGGGGAAATCCACAAGGTGGTGGGAGTCTGCACCTATTATTTGGAATAGCAGCTGTTTGGTTCCTGCACCTTTGAAAATATATTCATCTTGTTTTGTCACATATATATGGTATTATGGCATTATATATATGGACTTTTTATTGACTTTGATTTCATACACTCTGATTTTGCGCACCAATAAGCTGTGGGGAAAAAAAACATGCAGGGAAGAGAAGGAGGGATGCTTTAAAGGGGAAAGGGAGGGACATACTTTATCTGTTTTTGTTTACAAAAAGTTACAGCCAAAGGAATTGTGATTGTCCTTTTAGGTTAATCATTTGAAATAATAAAAAACAATATGATGTTCAAACTTTTGACTTCTTTCTTTAATAACTACATAACACAGTACTTGTACTTTTACTTTCAGTACTTGAGTAGCAAGTTTTTTTAAAAAACTACTGGTACTTTTACTTTCAGTACTTGAGTAGCAACATTTAAAAAAAAAACTACTTGCAATACATAAGTACAAAAAATGTTGAATACTTTAGTACTTCTACTCAAGTCACTTTTTGATAGAGCACTTCCACTTCTACTCAAGTCACTTTTTGATCGAGCACTTGTATTTTTACTCAAGTATGGGTTTTGAGTACTTTATACAAGTGTGCTAAGGGGTTTATTTACTAAAGCCAGAGAGGGCAAAAATAGTCACAATTCTGCAGAGAAACCAATCAGCTTCAAGGTTTTATTGCTAACGCTTAATTAAACAACGAGGTTAGAAGCTGATTGGTTTCTCTGCAGAATTGTGACTAATTTTGCCCTCCCTAGCTTTAGTAAATAAACCCCTAAATGACACTAATAAAAAAAAAAAAAATCCTGCACAAAATATACTGACCCTGACCTTTGACCCTGACCTTGACCTTTGACCCTGACCTTGACCCAGACACTAACCCTGGCATTTACCTAGATCAAACCTTGATCTAGGTATTTTTTTCTTTATTTTAATATTTATTATTATTTATTTATGTATTTATTTTTTTAAACACACTTTTTTTATCTCTCTCCAAGGAGAGAGAAAGATACAATGTATCTTTCCTCTCCATTCACAGAGAGAGAAACACAGGGGCGGCTTCACAGTGATTGATCACTGTGGCAGCCAAACAGAGGCTACCACAGCGATCAGATAACCTGGAATCATACCTTACCAACGATCGGGACCCGGGGCTCTCGGTGAGACCCCGGTCTCTGTGGTGGGAGTGCACGGTGCGCTCCTAGCACAAAGACAGATATGCATATTTGCAATCCCACAGTAAAAATCCCAGTCCCGTGAGTCTGCATATTCTGTATGTGTTATTTATGCGTAAAGGGGTTAATATATATCAATATATACATATATATTATGTTTTTGTTCTTGAGTTTGGTCCTCTTTGAACAACTTTGTCGTGCAGTGTAATATTCCGGCGTGGTAAGCGTGCCTTCTCCCGATACATAAATCAGACACTTTCTATATCGGGCTAATGTTATGTGACAATTATTGCCCTTCCTTGTCCTCTTAAACAAATGATGCCACTGTCTTCCACCATTATAACTTGTTCATGTGAGGAGACCTGTTTGTATTTTCTGTGTTAGACGCTCCTCTAATTCTATTGAGGACCCATTTTAAATCTAACCTCTAAAAATTGGCAAAACAATGGTCAATGTTGCACATAAATGTCTTTACCAGTGAAGCTTTTCCAATCCTATTCATAACCTGTTGTATCAAATAAAACGAGGAGCGAGACCACCGCCAGGAGGATTATAGAGCCGTCACTGGATTTTCTTGACCAAGAGGTCAAATGTGTTTCTGCAATCTGCAGTATAGGAAAATCCTCCCCCATGAAGGCGATATGCTCTTGTACTATGGTGGCATCCAGACACAAATGTAATACATGGATCTGCAGAAAAAATAAAACTGCTTTGTAATAAAGGTAATAAAACCAAACAAGTAAAAACTGCTCACCCCAGAGTATGGCATCTGACATTGGCACAAAAACATTGTTCAATGCGTGTCGGCCAAAAGGAAGTCATAATGTTCTGCCCAGCTTCAGCACTGATCAATGAAACTGCAGATGACCCATATTCCGGTTTGGCCATGTCCCTGTGCTCCTCCTTACCTGTACTGCCGGTTCTATATGAGCTTAATGCTGTGATCGGCTCCTCTATCATCGCTACTTCTGCCCCGCTGACTACCTGTAGTGCCCACGGGTGTTATTTAGAGGATGAAATTACACCTTCCGAAGGGCAGGTCGAGTCCATATAGTGCATAGTGCATACGTGAATCTCCTATGAGATGCATTTGCAAGGGAAAGGTATGGCTGTAGCTCAGGGGATGGAATTGCGGCAAATGTGTTTGGTGAGTGCACAGTGGGTCCCCTCACCGCAATGAGGACACCTAAAAATTAGGACAACTGTTCACTTTCTCACAAACTCACTTTCATAGATGCCAACTATCCCAGATTTCCTGGGACAGTCCCTCATCTCTGTCCTCTGGTCCAAGAATGTTGCGTCCCAGGTTGTGTCCTGGGATCACAGACTACTCTTTTCTGAGTGCCATTTAGAGGATGAATTGGCACACTGCACAGTCCCTTTTAGAGAGACCATACGTGAACCTTTGTTAAGCTCCAGTCACAAGTGACAGGCATAGATGCAGCTCAACAGATGCAGTTTCAGGAAGTCTCAAATCAAATCCCCAATGTGGGCAGTGAGTTCACAGTGGCGACCAATCCCCCTTGGGGCCCATGTGCACTGCAGTACCCACCAGTGTCATTTAGAGGAGAGACTGGCATACAGCCGGCATACATGAAACGTGTTTAAGATGCAGATGCATTTGACAGGCGTGGCTGTAGCTCAAGTCAGGGGCTTACCTACAGGGGTAGCAATTGCGACCTGGCCTCATGCTGCAGGGGGCCTGTGCAGCCCTCCTGTATGCCTGGATTGGAAGAATGGCCCTGCTGAATTCCTGTGGGAGTGAGAAGAGGTAAAGCAGGCATTCAGCGGCTGCTGGAGGAAAATGGAAAGATTGGTTCCTCTATATGCAGCCACCCCCGCCGCTCCTCCTATCCAGCTTCTTTCTGCCTACCTCGTTTGCTCTCTCCTGGCCCTCCCTGCCTCGTCCCCTGAAGCTCTTCCTGTTTCCCCCCTTCCCTCTCTGGGGGGAATCTGTCAGGATGGAGAACAGGGAAGGGGCCAGTATATGTGTAATTGACCAGCCTCCTCCTTGTCTGAATTAAATGGTACCAATCACTGACCAATCATAACTGAAACAAAGTAAACTGTGTTTACCATGCTTCAGTTTGAGAATGGAGGGGACGCTCTGTACAGAGCCATTCCTATCCATTCATTCAGTGCTGCTGAGGCTGCAGAGATGGAGATTGAGAGCTGTGTCCTCAATCTCCTTTTTCTGTCTCAAAGGTGGAACATCAGAGGTCTGTTTAGTATCTCACCAAAAGCCCCCCAAGGGGGCTCCTAAAAAATTGTAAAAAATAATATTGTAAAAATAAAAAAAATGGTAAAAAAAAACCCAAAACAAAACAAAAAAGACTGACACCAGTGGCGGAACTACCAGGATCACAAAGGTCACACTTGCAAATGCGCCGTGGCGTTCTGCCACTGGGCTTGGAGGGAAGGGGAGGTCAGGGGTGCACTTCATTGTTTCTTGCATCGGGGGCCCTAAAGGTTCTAGTTATGCCACTGGCTCAAGTATTGCAGCAAGTTCTGAATCAAATCCCTAATGTGTGAAGTAAGTGCACAGTGGGCCCCCTCCCCCTTGGGGCCTCCTTAACGTAGTTCCCACCAGTGTAATTTAGCGGATAAACTGGCACACTCAGGGGGCAGGTGCAGTGCCAGCATACACAATCTCTGTTGACACACAGCTGC
Organism: Pelophylax lessonae; assembly: GCF_965119305.1. NCBI lineage: Eukaryota > Metazoa > Chordata > Amphibia > Anura > Ranidae > Pelophylax > Pelophylax lessonae. Next base: position 194,735,790 of record NC_138779.1, on the reverse strand, counting down.
AAGTGACAGCTGTGGCTGGATGACACTGTAGCCAGTCCTGAATAAAATCCCCAATGTGTGCAGTAAGTGCACAGTGGGCCCCCTCCCCATGCCAGTGCAGCAACTGGCTTTCACTTTTCTGACTGCTGAAAACTGACCAAAGGAGAAATTCCAATTGGCTGACAGAAATCTTCCTACGGCCTAATTAAAAGAAATCCATTAAACAGGAAATACGTAGATCAGGACCTCCATTTAGAAGTGTTAATTGTCACGCTGATCCAAAACAACATTGAACCAGAACAAGATCAGGTGTTTCTACCCTGCTTCATGCTTGTTCTATGACAGTGGCAGAGAAAGTCTTGAAGCCGGAAGATATGATTAAAGTAACAGCATGAGGTCAGCAATAACAGCCCATACTTTAGACCAGGGGCCTCCAAACTTACTAAACAAAGGGCCAGTTTACTGTTTTTCCTACTTGTGGGGCGGGGGGTCCAGTTTGTGGGTGTGAGTAAAAAATGCATTGGTATCAATGGGAGTACACAATGCCCCATCATTGGTATCAAAGGGAGGAATAGTGCCCCATCATTGGTATCAGTGGGAGGAATACTGTCCCATCATTGGTGTCAGTGGGGGGAATAGTGCCCCATCATTGGTGTCAGTGGGAGGAATACTGTCCCATCATTGGTGTCAGTGGGAGGAATAGTGCCCCATCATTGGTGTCAGTGGGGGGAAATAGTGTCCCATCATTGGTGTCAGTGGGAGGAATTGTGCCCCATCATTGGTATCTGTGGGAGGAATTGTGCCCCATCATTGGTATCAGTGGGAGGAATTGTGCCCCATTGTTAGTGTCAGCAGGAAGAATAGTGCCATTGTTGGTATCAGGGGATGGAATTTTGCCCCATCATTGATGTCAGTGAGTGGAATTGTACCCCCTTGTTGGTGTCACTGGGAGTAATAGTGCCCCAAGGGCTGGATATAGGCAGGCAAAGGGCTGCATCTGGTCCCCGGACCACAGTTTGGAGACCACTGCTCTAGACATTAGGAGTGTTCTATGTTGAGAGAGTGTGTGTGAGGGTGACAATGCAGGGGAGCAATTTGGAGAGAGAGAAAGAACGTTGTCAACCAATAATAGGAAATGCCTGCACAAGGACCTTCATGGCAGGACCACCAGGTATTTTTTTGATGAAAGCCGATGCAGACTTTAAACTATTTAAATGACATTTGAAATTATAATAACTAGTAATTACTTAGGGAGGGTTACTATGAACAGTACAGTTTCCTATTTTCTGAATTCCAGTCAAATGTAAAAAAAATACAAATGTTAATCAAATTTATTTATTTGTTAAAAGATTTTTTTTTTCATAAAGTTAATAAAAGTACATCAAATATGACTTTATATCGGCTTCCTGTGGTCCCAAGCCCAATGTTACATATATTTTAACAAACTTTAGATAGGACACTTGTTCTGGTAACAACTACCTAAGAAAGGATACTCACTTTCATAGATGCCAACTGTTCCAGATTTGCCGGGACAGTCCTGATTTTCTGTCCTCCGGCCCAAGGGTGCTGTGTCCCAACTTGTGTCCCGAGATCTAAGCCTCCCCCTATTTGAGTTATTGAACATACACAGCATGGGGGGACTGTGTGATTGGGAGGCTTTCCGTTGGGGGGGCTGTGTGATTGGGAGGCTTTCCGTTGGGGGAATTGTGTGATTGGGAGGCTTTCCGTTTGGGGGACTGCGTGATTGGGGGGGCTCTGTGATGGGGACTCTCGTGTGATGGGGGACTCAGTAGTAGCGGAGGGGCTCTGATGTGATAGGGAGGTTCTGATGTGAAGGGGCACTTTGATGTGATGAGGGGATTGATGTATAAAAAAAGAAGTGAGCGCCACATATGCCCAGATGTGGGCAGCACTCACTCCCTATTACATAGTAGAACCAAAAGTATAAATTTGCCCATGGAACTTTTAAAGAGTGCTGCTAAATAAAAAAAATACCAGTGTGTTAAAAAAAAAAAAAAAATAACCAAAATTACAGAAGCCCTTTATTATTATATTCTTAAAGCTGTAGTCTCTACACATTTCGTGGAGCAGCGATAGTTCACTTTATTTGACTCAAATCTTGGCTGTCTCCTGAGGAAGTGGGTGCTGCTCCACAAAATGTGTAGAGACTACAGCTTTAAGAATATAATAATTTAGGTGCTTCTGTAATTCTGGGTATACACTATTACCAGCAATATATGCATACCAGGGTGTGCTTTTATGGTGACATATACCCACTGGTATTTACTTCATTTGGCACCACTCTTTAAAAGTCCTTGGGCAAATTTCTTCTTTGGGATTCATGTATAAGAGGCATCTGATGTGAAAGGGGGACTCTAGTGGGATGAGGGAACCTCTGATGTGAAAGGGGCGCTCTCATGTAGGGGGGACCTCTGATGTGATGGGGAGCCTCTGATGTGATAAGGGTACCTCTGAGGTGATGAGGAGACCCATGTAAAGGGGGCATCTGATATATAGGGACAACTCTGATGTGATGGGGTCTCTCATGTATTAGGGGGGCCTCTGATGTGATGTGGGTACCTCTGAGGGGACCGGGGGACCCATGTATGGGGGGCATCTGATATATAGGGATGACTCTGATGTGATGAGGTCTCTTATGTATTAGGGGGGGCTCTGGTGTAATGGGGATACCTTTGAGGTGATAAGGGAACCCATGTGTAATGGTGTCGTGCGTTAGGACACCATTTTGTCATCACGGCGTCCATGTTGTCCAGTGACACAGCCGACCAGTTCGTTTAGATTCCCCCCCCCCCTCTCTCTCACTCGAACTAAAGTAGCCCCCACCTTCCCCTAATTAGCATACCAGCTTCAAACAAAAGCCTTATCTGCACCTTCTAGCAGAAGTTGTGCCTTCAAGAACAGCATGAGGTCGTAAACAAAGCAAATCTTAGCAGACAGACATCCTAGCCGATATGTCTCTTCCTGGCCAGAAGTTATGTCGTAATCTGAGCAAAGCCATATGGCTAATGGGTCATATAACAAAGCATTCAAGAGCTCTGTTATTTGGGACACAGTTACCCACAAATTCGTAACTATACACACAAACAATATATGTCTCTAGAAAGTATATATTTGAATGGCAAATAAAATACCGATCTAATTAAGATCAAACATGATCACCATCATTCCTAGGGAAGATAAGCTAGCGATCAGATGCCTTATGGCAGTGGTCCTCAACCCTGGCCTACAGGGCCCACTAACAGGCCAGGTTTTCAAGATAACTGAAATACTGAAATACATCCTAGGTGATATCATTTGCTGCTCAGTGATTGCAGTACTCTAGTCTGCATCTCCCCAAAGGTAATACTTAAAATCTGGCCTGTTAGTGGGCCCTGAGGACCGGAGTTGAGGACCACTGCCTTATGGGTCAGAGGTTATTCTGAGATCACCCGTGTTTAGTGTCTGTGGATAATAAATTTAATGCCGGACAACAAAATATCAGTTTCAAGAATGTAACCACTACATATTTCGAGATATGAATTCTGTTAGTAATCTGTCTAAGCGGGAGGTGTCTTGGCATTTTTGCAAAGCTCCGGGGCCACCCATGGCCCAGTGTTTAATTGGTCAAGTACTTCTGGTGACACCCCCTGGGGTCAGAGAAAAGGAGAAAAGCTGATAGAGCAGTCAGTTCTCAATTTTAACATCAAGCAGTAACATCGCTCAAGGGGAACCGATCATACCTGTTCAGCTTCTGAAGATACACTTGGAACTTTTGAATGCAAGTATTTCATTTCTAATTCTTATCTATTCTTCTAAATTGCTGTATTGTGTCTCTATTTCTTTGTAACCCATTTTTCTGTAAATATTTTTATTTGCACCAATTTTAACCTTTTTATAATTAAACCTTATTTTGAAAAGTGTTAATTTTGTCTCTAAGCTCTTAAACGCATAAAATCTTAAATACTTATTTCACTCATTAAAATGCGAATTAAGTTATAACTTTTTTGAAATGCGTTTTTCTGGATAATTTTGTTGTTATTCTATCTCTCACTGTTAAAATAAACCTACCATTAAAATTATAGACTGATCATTTCTTTGTCAGTGGGCAAACATACAAAATAAGCAGGGAATCAAATACTTTTTTCCCTCATTGTACCTATTCTGGGCAAATAAATCTAAAAAATATCTGGGGTTTTAACCATCCTCTACTCCAGTGGTCCTCAAACTGCGGCTTGTGGGCTGGAGGTGGCCCTTTGCTTGCCCATATCTGGCCCTAGAGCCACCATTACATCCACTCACATGAATGTTGGTAACAGGCAACATGCCTGCATGTTGCCCATATCTGGCCCTTGAGGCACCATTACATCCACTGACATGAATGTTGGTAACATGCCAACATGAGGCAACATGCCATCCACCGACACCAACAATGGAGAACCATTCCTCCCACTGATACAATGTGTCACTATTCCTCCCATTAAAACCATTGATGGGGCATTGTTTACTTCCACTGGGGCATTTTCTACCCCCACTGGCCGTTGTCTGGCGCCCCTAAAGCCTGCAGGACAGTACATTGGCCTTTGTTTATAAAGGTTGGAGACCCCTGCTCTACTCTATCCAAAGCTAAAAAATATTCTACCTTTATCCAGTTGGTAAACTTTTGCCGCTTCGATAGCTTTTGTACTTGAGACGAGTCCCCTTGAAAAGAATGAAATGTAGCAGAATTTACAAAGTCATTCTATCGTCAGGTTCATCCTATAACAAATTTAGCGGGCAGGCGATGAAAGGTGGCGGTATACATTAAAATGTTGGGAGGTCTGCTATTTTTTGTGAACAGTTCTAACAGCCTGACAGATTGTTTGCACAGACGTGAAGATAGTTGTCAAAAACTCTTATCTATGAAAAATGTAATCCTGTGCAGCTAAAGGGGGGCCTGACCCTTACAAATACGAATCCTCTGATTCAGGCCCACTTTCATGGTGGTCAGTCAACATGCTAGGATGACAAATGACTTTCATGTGGAACAGACAGCATGCCATGACAGTGGAAATAACTAAGGACAGCAGTGTCACCGTGTGAGTCACTTGCTTCAAAATAATGGAGCGTTGCGGCTCTCGGCTTTGTATGTAGGCGAGATGGAAAGTGGTGTCTGGCGATGGTGACAGTCTATGAAAAGGAGCTTTCAGAAGGGGTATATATATGATGCTGTGTGACATAAATGAACTATAGCCAAGGAAAATAAAATCAGTAAACATGGCCTGGATGTGGAAGTGCATAGAGTATTGGTTTTAACAGAGTTACAACCAGCCTAGAGACACTCTCAGAGAGGTGGGCATGCCACTTTAAGCAATGACAGCGAATAGGCCTACAAAACAAATTTTTAATCCAAAATATTATAAATATAAACTACGTAATATATATATAAAAATATACGGCGCTGAGCGACAACTAGTTTGTAGAAGAGGTAAGAAGAAGCAGCTGACACAAAATCTTTGAATGTTTGCAAAAGATCAAAATAACAGTAATAGAACGGGTTCAGTGCTAATCGGTTTCAAAAGAACCCACATCCAAGGGGGGAATACAAATGATATCTTCTGATAGTGTGTTATGGAGACCACCACTGACACCCAATTCCACAGACTCTTACTAATTAGCATAGCCATAGACCCTCACTACAAAGGTCTATGGAAGCCAGGGGAGGACTGGGCCAGGGGGCAGGGGGGCAATTGCCCCCTGGGCCGCCCTGATGCCCCATAAAAAGTCTGCACGGCTTCTGCCACAGACATGCCTAAAGGACTTCTGGTGAAGAGAAGTAAAAAGTCCCCACTGCTGATGACCTACTGAGTGCGGGTTGAAGACAAGGACAGAGTGCAACCCCCCCCCCCCCCCCAGCATGGATGGTGTAAACTGTGTCTGAACTGAGGCTGGTTCCATGCCCCACTGGAGACTCTTCTCTCTTCTGCCCGGCCAGCCCCAACCAAACTGTCCCAGCTCCCCCCAACTTACCCCTGCTGGCCAGGTTGGGAACCCGGATTCAGCCAGTAAGAATAGAGTATCTGGAGCAGGGCTTCAGCTGGGAATGGGGGTCAGGAGGAGGATTGGGAGAGTGGGGGGGGGGGTGAGGGAATGTGAGAGGGGGGCCAAGTAACTGCACCATGGGCCTCTGGTTTGTAGTTGCCCCCTGGGCCGAAAGTTGCCAGTCAGCCCCTGATGGAAGCAGTAGATCGTTAATAGGTACTGGCAGCACTGGAATCCTATCGGCTTTTCACCCCTCCATTGTTTCTCCATACAGAAAGATTGTCATGCGGGGAAAAAAAGGGACAATCCTCATATTGTAAAATGTCATACTACTAATTTATTAGAAATAAAAATCACTTACACAGAAGTAAGAGACTAAACACATCCAGCGTGTAACAGTGTATGTTTCTAATCTTCAAGATGGCCGCGGTATCCCAGACTGCAAGAGCGTAATCACAAAAAATAGGTCAAAGAAAATTGTACCTCAAAGGTAAAGTCTGTGACAAAGTTGGAGGTGAGATGGTGGGTATAGCAGATACCACATCAGATCCTCTTGATTCCACCAATATTTAAAATCAGCTACTTATAGGATTCAAGTGATTACCCCCCACATGGTGCAGAGGAGAGGATTACCATAATGTATTGACCCTCAAATAAAACTTTTTCTTATTAAGATCCTTGTCATCGCTCCTCCAATCCCCCTGTACCAAGCGGCAGGTGTCACCAGATCTCCAGGCGTATTTCCAGCTCCAAAATCTCTGATTCACATATAGAGCTGCATCAAATACAATGAACAGACTTGTATACAGTACAAGATGTTACCAGAATCAAAGATGGCTGCCGTCGAGTGCACTTGCTTGGTGACATACGCCCTTGCCCCACCCTACACATTTTGTCATATGTGCCATCACCAGGGGTTTAGGGCATATGCCAGTCACCATTCACTTTATTTTAGTGACATTTTTATTTTTTAGGCACTGAAGGGCACTATTTAAATTAATTAAATGATGGGCCTACAGTAAGTTATAATGCACCTTTAAAGCGTAACTTCACTTTTGTTGAAAAAAAAACATTCCCCCCTGGGTGATTTCTGAACAAGGATTTTAACAAACTTTGTTGCAGATTCCTACCTTTTGTTATTCTGAAGAAATCCGTGTGTGTTTATTTGTGCCCATGTGGGAAAGTGGGTCTAATGTGAGTGGTTTCATAACTATCAATCAGCTGTGCACCTACAGGGAACTAATGAGGAAAGCTGCTGGGCTTGCATCCCTTTAGACGTGTTCCTATTAGGAGTATAAATTACATTTTTGTTCCAGGGTGTGTGTGTAAGAGAAGTTTAGCCGGACCCAAACAGGCGTTGGCACACATGCGCGGGCACATTAGCGTGTGCACAATAACAAAGGTTCAGGTGCGTGTGCACACATTGGCGCCAAATGGCCTATTTAGGCTGAACAATGGCAGGAGCACATTGCTTAGTGGTCTTACAGCTTGTTCCTGTTCACCTGTACCCCGACCTGCTTCCTGTTTACCTGTGTTTGACTCGGCTTGTCCTCGGCTCTCCTCTGGATTCCTTCCTGCCTACCTGTGACCTCGGCCTTTGTTTTGACCTTGCTCCTGTCTCATGCCTTTGTACCTCGCTGACCGACTGTGTACCGACTTTGGCTTGTATCCTGACACCGCCTCCGTCTCACGTTCCTGTACCCGCACTGCCCGGCTGTTGGCAACCCCTTGGCTTGTGTTCCGGCTATGCTCCTGCCTTCCCATCCAGCATCACGGAGTTCCAGTTCCCGGTGCTCGTTCGGTGATCCACGGCCATCGGTTTCCAAGCAAAGCTCAGCTGTTACCACCTGCTATACAGGCCCTCATGCCACTCTGTGCCCCATACCACCTGTCATCTCTACCAGAGGTGTTGGACAGGAGGTGCAAGATAAGTCCCCTCTACAGCTCGATCTCCACCAGGTACGTGATAGGATGCTTGAAATCTAATTTGTATCTTATCTTAGTGCAGACTTCTGGGAAAATCAGTGAGCCAACACACAAACATGAAATTATTTTTCTGGGGGGCGCTGTGTACAGAACACCTGCAGGTAGCTGTATTGCATTTTACAGAAAATTACAGTGGCTGCAGATTGAAAAGGAAAGGTAATTTTTAATAACATTCACTTACAATATGACTTGTGTCGCAATTGTATACGCTATATATTTTTTTCTTTATTTGCATTTTTTTCCCCATGAGAGTGGAGTTACCCTTTAAGATATAGTAGATTGGCTTTTTGGGACATTCAGAGCCTTTATGGGAACTGTCCATGTGCATAATAAACATTGTCATTGGCGATCATCTCTCTATTGGTTTCTATATAAGTGTGTGGTGACTGGCTCGCTCCCTAAACCCCTGATGACATCACGTGTGACGAAACGCATGAGTCGGAGCCAGGGTATCTGTCACCACGCATGCATGCCATCTTTGATTCTGGTGATAATGGAGTTTGCACTGTATACAGTGCTGTTCATTGTATTTGATGCATCTCTATATGTGAATCAGAGGTTTTCGAGCCAGAAATAAGCCTGGAGGTTTGGTGACACCTACTGCTTGGTGCTGGCGGATTGAAGGAGCTGCGAGATGAGAAGGATCTTAATGAGAGAATATCAAGGATCAAGGATCCTTCCATATGGATATACTTTGATTTGAGAAACCATGCTTTCCACACCGTCGCAACAACAGCGGGTGTGCTGCCCCTATTTGGTAGGCCATAGATGTGGCTCCCTGTAGTCTGGTGCATCTTCTCGACCACTCCTGGTGGAAGTGTTCACACCTCCATTTTGGAAGACGACTCTTCAGTTACCAACATGTTCTCTGGTCTTTGATTGATTTTGCTAATTTGACATCACAGACCCCTTGAGGAAGACCTTACTCCACAGGTCGAAACGCATTGGAGTTCCCGCATTTTCATGTGATGATCTGTATTATGCGATTTTCATTAATTCTTGCAATACAATGTTACTTTGTTTACAACCAGAGCTCATAATTCACTAGCTTTCCCTTTTGGGATTTTTATCATGTGTTTTTTATATTTTTTTCTACTCATCGATAAAGGAATTTTTTATATAAAATTGGAGGAACTTGACTGGTCTGCACAGAGTCCTGACCTCAACCCGACAGAACATCTTTGGGATGAATTAGTGTGGAGACTGTGAGCCAGGCCTTCTCGTCCAACTTCATTGCCTGACCCCACAAATGTGCTTCTGGAAGAATGGTCTAACATCCCCATAGACACACTCCTAAACCTTGTGGACAGCCTTCCCAGAAGAGTTGAAGCTGTTATAGCTGCAAAGGGTGGGCCAACTCAATATTGAACCCTACAGACTAAGACTGGGATGCCATTAAAATTAATGCGCGTGTAAAGCCAGGTGTCCCAATACTTTTGGTAATATAGTGTATGTCATTATAGAGATATTGTAGTGATGCACATTTTTAAATGTATTTTCTTGTATCTGGACATTATGATAGCAGCTTTTTTTCACTGTTTGTTCTTTTATTCAAGGTAGATAAAAGCGCTGATTTCCAATTGTTGTTAGATGGTAAATTGGCCTGCAGGCGCAGGTGGAGCAGTAGACCAGTTCTTGGCATAGAGAATTCCCGATGTTTAAAAGATAGGTATTAGTGAAGCAGTAGAGTTTGGTGCAGGTATTTTGGCTTTAGTGTTTTTTTGGTCCAGAATAAGTTGGTCTTGGCGTTGAGCATTTTGATTGATGAGAGGTAAGTACTGTATTAGTGTAGCAGTAGGGTTGGGTGTGGGGACTAGTATCTTATGGTGCAGGATGGGTTGATCTTGGCATAGAGGATTATGATGAATGAGAGACAGGTATTGTAAGTATTAGTGTAGCCATAAAGTTTGGTGTGGTCACTTACGCTCTAGTATGGTTTGGTCCAGAATAGTTGATCTTGGCACAGAAGATTTCAATCAATGAGAGGTATGGAAGCCTCTAGCATCTTCTGGTGGTGGATGAGTTGATCTTGGCGAAAAAGATCCCAATATATGAGAGGCTAGTATTAGTGTAGCAGAGAAGCTGGTATTAGTGTAGCAGAGAAGCTGGTATTAGTGTAGCAGAGAAGCTGGTATTAGTGTAGCAGTAGGGTTTGGTGTGGGGGCTTTGGCTCTAATATCTTATGGTGTAGGATGCGTTGATCTTGTCGTAGAGGACTATGATGAATGAGAGGTCCTGTAAGTGTTAATGTAACAGTAGAGTTCAGTATGCTGATCTTGGCACTTGCATTTTTTGTTGCAGAATGTGTTGATTTTAGTGTAGAGGATTCAGTCTGAACCCATGAGAAGTATTAGTGTAGCAGTAGGGTTTGGTGTGTGGGGAGTTTGGCTCTACCATCTTTATATGCAGGATAAGTTAATCTTGGCACAGAGGATTCTGGCCAATGAAAGAGACGTATGTATTGATGCAGCAGTAGAATTCGATGTTGGTACTTTAGCTTTAGGATTTTGTGGTGCAGAATTAGTTGATCTTGGCATACAGAATTCCAATGTATGACAGGTAAGTATTAGTATAACATTAGAGTTCAATGGGGGCACTTATGCTCTAGTATGCTTTGGTCCAGAATAAGTTGATGTTGACGAAAAAGATCCCAATATATGAGAGGTTGGTATTAGTGTAGCAGTAGAGTTCAGTGTGGTGACCTTGGCTCTATCATTTTTTTTGTGCAGAATGAGTTGATTTTCGTGTAGAGGATTCCAAACCAATGAGATGTATCAATGTAGCAGTAGGGTTCAATGTGTGGGGACTTTGGCTCTAGCATCTTTTGGTGCAGGATGAGTTGATCTTGGCATAAAAGATTCTGAACCCATGATAAGTATTAGTGTAGCAGTAGGGTTCAGTGTCTGGGGATTTTGACTCTGGCATCTTTTCTGGCAGGATGAGTTGATCTTGGCATAGAAGATTCTGAACCCATGAGAACTATTAGTGTAGCAGTAGGGTTTTGTGTATGGGGACTTTGACTCTGGCATCTTTTGGTGCAGGATGAGTTGATCTTCGCACACAGGATTCCTGTGGATGAGAGATAAGTATTGGTATAGTCAGTGGCGTAGCGTGGGGGGTGCAGGGGGGGCCAGCCGCACCGGGCGCAACATCTGAGGGGGGCGCATCCGCAGTGTCACTTTGTCTGACTGTGACATACACAGTTCACACGCTGTCTGCGGCTGCCTCCATCTTTAGGCTGGGAGATGTCCAACGCGTCCGCCCTATGGCTGAAAATGGCGGGGCTGGACTATGCCTCACCTGTCCATCAGTGGCGGCTGGTGCGTTGGGGGTGCAGGGGCGCCCCCCCCCTATCCATGCATCTGGCACCCTAATCTACATGCGGGGCGCCGGATGCATGGAGTTCAATGGGGTTTTTTTTTTCTTTTCAATCACCTGATTAGAGTCAGAGGCTCTAATAGGCTTCAGAAAAGGGTGGACCCAGGGCGCAGAGCAAATTGCTTGCCTTGCCCCGGGTGCTGACAACCCACACTACGCCACTGGGTATAGTTGATCTTGGCATACAGAATTCCAATTTATGACGGGTGAGTATTAGTATAACATTAGAGTTCAATGGGGGCACTTATGCTCTAATATTTTTTGGTCCAGAATAAGTTGATCTTGACGAAAAAGATCCCAATATATGAGAGGTTGGTATTAGTGTAGCAGTAGAGTTCAGTGTGGTGACCTTGGCTCTAGCATTTTTTAGTGCAGAATGAGTTGATTTTAGTGTAGAGGATTCCAAACCAATGAGATGTATCAATGTATCAGTAGGGTTCAATGTGTGGGGACTTTTGCTCTAGCATCTTTTGGTGCAGGATGAGTTGATCTTGGCATAGTAGATTCTGAGCCCATGATAAGTATTAGTGTAGCAGTAGGGTTCTGTGTATGGAGACTTTGACTTTGGCATCTTTTCTGGCAGGATGAGTTGATCTTGGCATAGAAGATTCTGAACCCATGAGAATTATTAGTGTAGCAGTAGGGTGGTTCTGTTTATGGGGACTTTGACTCTGGCATATTTTGGTGCAGGATGAGTTGATCTTCGCACACAGGATTCCGGTGAATGAGAGATAAGTATTGGTATAGCAGCAGGATTGGGAATTAGGCTTTAGGATCTTTTGGTGCAGAAATAGTTGATCTTGGCATACAGGATTCCGATGTACTGTATGACAGGTAAGTCTTAGTATAACATTAGAGTTCGGTGTGGGGACTTGCGTTCCATTATGTTTTGGTCCAGAATAAATTGATCTTGGCATAGAGGATTTTGATTATTGAGAGGTAAGGATGCCTCTAGCATCTTTTGTATGCTGGATGCATTGATCTTGGTGGAAAAGGTCCCAATACATGAGGGGTATGTACTGTATTGGTGTAGTGGTAGAGTTTGGTTTGGGGACTTTGGCTCTAGTATCTAATGGTGCATCTTATGGTTAAGTTGATCTTGGCGTTAAGGATTGGGACGAATGAGAGGTACTGTAAGTATTCATTTAGCAGTAGAGTTAGGTGTGGTGACGTTGGCTCTAACATTTTTTCCAGGATGAATTGGCCTGCAACAGGGTTTCTCCACTAGAGTTCCTCCAGAGGTTGCTAGGGGTTCCTTAAAGCGGAGTTCCACCCAAAAGTGGAACTTCCGCTTTAAATAGTCCTAACCCCCTGACATGCCACATTTGGCAAGTCATTTTTGGGGGGGGGGGGGGGAGCGGATACCTAGTTTTGACAGGTACCCGCTCCCACTTCCTCTCGGAGCACCGCGGCGCCCTGAGCGGAAGTTCTCCTCTCTCCCTCCCTCTCTGCAATCTTCTGGGACATGTCAGAGGTCCCAGAAGATTGCCGGCCAATCACGACGCGTAGCGCAACTCGCGCATGCGCAGTGCGTACCCGGCTGTAAAGCCGCAAACTGTCACAGCCGGGTGCCCACATCAGTGATGCCGGCGCCGCGGAGCAAAGAGGGAGAAGACGGCGCATCGCTGGACCGTGGGACAGGTGAGGTTGGAACTCCGCTTTAAGCAATGAGCAATTTCTGCCTCTCAGATAAGTTCTCACTGACACCACTGATCTTTTTAACTATCTGTAAGGGACGAATTCTTCCCAATGACCATAAGTGTAAGGAGCATTCCTCCCACTGACCATCACACTAATGTACCATGAGTTTTTGGTATAGTAATTTTTAGCAGGGGTTCCATGAGACCAGAACGTTATTTCAAGGGTTCCTCTGGGTTTAAAATGTTGAGAAAGACTGGTGAAGAGGATTCCATCGAATGAGAGGCAAATATTAGTGTTAGGGTCACAGGGTGGGCAAGTGAAGAGAAGGTGATACCACATTCTCTGTTAGAATACAGTGGTGTCACCTGCTGATTGAACAATGAGGGAACAGCAACACACTAATAATGGTGGCATAACCTCTACTGAGACTCCTCAGATATTCGGATCCACATGGAGGTTTCTCTTTTTTCCCCACCACTGCCCTTAAAAATTACAGCTGATTGATAGTTTATCTAGGACCATATGCAACCCCTGATTTACAGATTGGGATTGGAGGCCTGAGAGTACTGACCCATAGGTGGCCATGTTGAATTGATTGATATTTTTCTATGCATCTGACTCATGACTCCAGTCTATAACAGTATCCTGTTTACAGGGTCCTAACACCATTGGAGTTACATTATCTTATTACACATGGGGGTTACCTTTGGGTTTGTGGGGATCCTATGCCCCTTTTTCCACCCACAAGACATACTAACTGTGTTGACATCCTGACATTTTGTATAGCTTGATAACCCCATCTATAATGGTCCTGAGGAAGCTACGCATTATGCGAAACGTGTTGACCCTTGGATTTGACCTATACACCTTGACCCACATTGCATAGGTTATTATTTATAGGTGGTATTAACCACTTGCTTACTGGTCACCTACACCCCCTTCCTGCACATGACAATTTTTAGCTTTTAGCGCTATCGCACTTTGAATGACAATTGCGCAGTCATGCAACACTGTACCCATATCAAATTTTTATCATTTTTGTTAGACAGATAGAGCTTTCATTTGGTGGTATTTATTCACCTCTGGAATTTTTTTATGTTTTGCTAAAAAAGATGGAAAATCTGGAAAAAAAAAATTTCGTTTCTGCTATAGAATTTTGCAGTTAAGTAATTTTTCTCCTTCATTGATGTGCGCTGATGAGGCTGCACTGATGGGCCCTGATAGGCTGCACTCATGGCCCAGATGAGGTGGCACTGATGGGCAGTGATGGAGCGGCATTAATGGGCACTGGTAAGGAGGCACTGATAGGCCACACTGATAGGTGGCACCAATGGACACTGATATTCAGCACTGATAGGCACTGATGGGCACTGATAGGCAGCACTAATGGGCACTGATTGGCAGAATTGATGAGAAGGCACTGATAGGGGGCACTGATAGGAAATGATATGCTGCACTGATGGCCACTGATATGCTGCACTGATGGCCAATGATATGCTGCACTGATGGCCACTGATGGGAAGCACTGATAGGAAGTACTAATGGGTATTAATATGCTGCACTGATGGGCAGCACTGATGGGCACTGATATGCTGCACTGATGGCCACTGATGGGAAGCACTGATAGGAAGTACTAACGGGTATTAATATGCTGCACTGATGGGCACTGATATGCTGCACTGATGGGCACTGATGGGCTTCACTGATGGACTTCACTGATGGGGCTGCACTGATAACTAGGGCACTGATGATCATTGTACATGTATTGTATTATCTGTGTACATGTCCACTGTCAGGATTACTGGTTACCAGCTCTTCTCTCCGTGTCAGGAAAGGAGCATCTATAACTGGCAACTCTGTTTACACAAATCAGCTTGGACACCGCTGTGATTGGCCCCTTACCACGATCTATGGTCAGCTGTGTCCGAAGGACACAAGGATCACAGAGTGCAGCAGATGCGCACCCCAGGGGGCGTGCGAGGGGTATTGGATGCGCTTCCTGATTGGCCAGGAGGAGGATCGGTGTGGCAATAGCAAATTTTAATTCGCTAATGTCACACAATGGGTGGGCTCGGGGCGCACTGCTCTGTGCCCCGGCTCCACCCTTTGCATCACCCTATTAGAGCCTCTGGCTCTAATCAAGTGATTTAAAAAAAAAAAAAAAACATTAAGCTCCATGCGTCCGGTGCCCCTGCATGCAGATTAGGGGCCCGGATGCATGTATGGGGGGGGCGACGCCCCTGCGCCCTCAATAGACCGACCGTCACTGATCATATAGTAAAATGACGGACGCAAAGTGGTTGTCCCATCCTGGCTGGGACGGGGGGCGTGCAGAGCGGCAATTGGTGGTGCGGTGTTACACACCGCATCTCCGATTCCGGTAAAGAGCCTATGACGTAGGCAGCCTATCAGTGCTGCCTATCAGTGCCCATTGGTGTCACCTATCAGTGCCCATCAGTGCCACCTATTAGTGTCCATCAGTGCCGCCTATCAGTGCTCATCAGTGCCCATTAGTGTCAGCTATCAGTGCCCATCAATGCTGCATATCAGTGCTACCTATCAGCGCCACACATCAGTGCCCATCAGTGCTGCATATCAGTGCCCATCAGTGCTGCATATTAGTGTCTCATCATCAGTGCCACCACATCAGTGCTACCTCACCAGTGCTCATCAGTGCAGGAAAAAATGAATTTATTTACAAAATTTTATAACATAAACAAAAAACTTTTCGGTCTTTTTTGATTTGTTTAGCAAAAAAGAAAAAAACTTGAGGTGATCAAATACCACCAGAAGAAAGCTCTATTTGTGGGAAAAAATGACATAAATTTGGTTTAGGCGCAATGATGCATGACTGTGACATTGTCATTCAAAATGCAACAGCGCTAAAAGCTGGAAATTGACCTGGGCAGGAAGGGGGTAAAGTGCCCAGTATGGAAGTGGTTAAATATTTTTTGAGTTCAGCTTTAAACACCGTTCGCCCTCGCCTGATAATTTACACCATGGACTTTGTAATATCAGAGGAATATAAATCACTTTTTTTTCCAGCCTTTGCAGTTCATCGAGCCATGTCAGGACTGACGCCTGAAGCTTTCCAGAGGATGTTCTGGTAGCCAAGCCTGTAGGGGGGTCATCTGTCCTTTTAGCAGCAGGACGGCGTAATGAAATAATCAGTAGCCTTGTCTCTAATTGAATGCATTGCAGTATAGTACTATATGATACCCACTACTCAATACTTCCTGGTATTTATTATCTCTCATAGAGATCATGGTACCCATCCTGACAACACCTTCATCTGCTTTTCTCTCCAAAAGGATGGCACCATCTTTGTTCAGGCATCACCCCGGATCACCGTCTACTTAGTGGACTGAGATGGCGATCATGTAAATGATGGTGCTTGTTTAGTTCTTGGCTGTGTTCACAAATCCCTGTTGCAGCCTCTCACCTTGTGAGATGGGCTCGGGCGTGTTCGAGTTCCCACGTGCCCGATCCCGCCAGGAAGCCGACACTGCACTCCGCTAATTACAGGCGCTGAGACATTTCCCGATCTGTGCAGCTGCGGATCGGGAAATGTCTAACTGCCTGTCATGGGCGTCCGCAGAACTTTTTCCAGGGGGGGGGGGGGGGCATCATTTTAAGGTCATCCATGCTCCGCCCCTTTTCATTAATGTCACGAAGAGGAGGGGCTTAGTCATTGTCAGACTTGTATAAAGTACTCGAAATTTCTACTTGAGTAAAAGTACAAGTGCTCGATCAAAAAGTGACTTGAGTAGAAGTGGAAGTGCTCGCAGAAAAAGTTACTTAAGTAGAAGTACTAAAGTATTCAACATTTTTTTTACTTAAGTATTGCAAGTAGTTTTTTCAAAAAATTTGCTACTTAAGTACTAAAAGTAAAAGTACCAGTAGTTTTGAAAAAAAAAATTCTACTCAAGTACTGAAAGTAGAAGTACAAGTACTGTGTTATGTAGTTATTAAAGAAAGAAGTCAAAAGTTTGAACATCATATTGTTTTTTATTATTTCAAATGATTTATTCAAATGATTAACCTGTGTTTGTCAGTAGTTTCTTGATGCACTTTAAGCGCTGTAACACCATTTATTTGTTTGTTTCATATTTTCTTTTTATTGGAAAGATTTGGTATAGCAGCTTTTATTATACACAGCCTTTATTTTCGTATGCGCTGATTTACAAATGACATTATACACATTTTTTTGAACTTCATGAAACCTGCCATCTACTGTTCTGGCAGTGGTAATTTTTTTAAAAGTAACGAGTAACTATGCAGCACAAAAAAAAAAATACTTGAGTAGAAGTATCGAAATCATCGAAAAAATGTAGTGAAGTAAAAGTAGAAGTAGGAGAAAAAAATTCTACTCTAGGAAAGTACAGATACCGCATTTCGGTACTTAAGTAGTTGTACTTCGTTACTATACATCTCTGGTCATTGTCACATAAAGCGCAGGCATTCAAAGGTTAGAGAAACCTGATGCAGAAGCAAAGCTGACCCTCTCTGTTTTGGGTTCATGCATGTGATGTCAGTACGTGCTGTGACGTCACATGCCGCGCCTCTGTGCACGGGGCCACAAATCTCCTCAATTTCCTTGCCCCGGGCTTCCCCTCTCCTGGAATGATAGCACCGGGGCCTGGGGCTGAGAACAGTGGTCCGCATGGCTGCTGAGGTCAGTCACCGCGCAAGCCGCTACTCGCAAATATTTATTTTTAAAGGGGAAAAAAGAGCCGCTCTTTAACAGTTTTCAGAGCGATGATCGCCGCTCACGTGACCCGCCATCTCTCTGGGGCCCCCTGGGCAAGTGGGGCCCCCAGGCAACTACCCATCGTGCCCATTCGGTGAGATGGCTCTGCTGCCTGTAGGATATTACAGGAGGGGGCGAAGACAAGACCAGCCACCCTGCACTAGATGAGAGAGCAGTCTTTATTACAGGAAGTCTCACACTGGATTACTGCACAGATCTGGAAGAATACACATAATGAATGGATTTCGGCAATCAGAATCTTCACCAGAAATTTATGTAACAGGGTGACAACTCTGCAAAACTAGGAGACAGGGACAGAGTGTTGTCACCCTATGACAGGAAGTGCCTGAACATTGGTAGAACTTCCAGGCATTATTTAAAAAAAAAAATGCAGATTTAAAAATACAAAATCATAAATCCAGTGTGCTTCCTATGCATAGAACTGAAATCTCAAACAATGTTATCAGCCTTGCCAGCTATTTTCTGTGTACAAAAATCACTTTCCCTCTATATAAAGGAGGTGTTTGTAGTCCAAATCAGGAGAGCAGCCTAGGGTGACAACTAGGATTGCACCCAGATGTAGCACCCTCCTAGGTAGGTGCTAGGTGGATAAAAGCTTAGCAGCTCCATCTGCTTATCAGAGGAGCCTGATCAGTAGTTAAGCCTGTTGCATATGTCCATGTGTGATTTATCTGGTCTTAGGGAGTGTCCCCACTGTATCCAATAGGGGAGACTGTTGGACAGTGGAGGAAACCCAGCCAGTGACACACAGGCTTTGTAACTATCCCAGTGGGTTGGCACAACAGTGGTGCATCCTGGGATATGTTATAAAGGCCAAGGGCACGTGTGACAGGGTGTCTTTGGGCGGGAAGCCAGGTCCCAGGAGGAGGGTGACGGCTGTCTCTCCTCCTGTCAGCAAGGAAGGTGGTCACAGGTGGTCGGCCTAGTGGACCAGAAGTGTCGTGCTGAGCCAGGAGGTCGCCTGGAGGTGGATGCTGACAAGTGGAGCTGAAGGCAGAGCAACCTTAGGAAAAACAGTGTCCGTGAGTACCAGGAAGCTTGCCAGGGGACTGCCCAGGAAGGGAACCACTCCGGTGAGGGTCAGTGGACAGGGGCTAGCACACACAGCAAGTGAGAAAGGGGGTGCCAAACTAGGACCCTGAAGAGAAATGATACCAGGATCATATTCTTATCTTCACTTCAGTGGCAAGGTGAAGCAGCGGCCTTGCCGCACACTACAGCTAATTGTCCTCAATTTGTGAATAGTTCATAGTTGGAGTATCCCACTCATCCATTCTCCTATCCCAGTTATAAAATAAAACCACAAAAACCAAATCCCCTGGACTGTTTATTGTCTGAGCCAAGGATTTAAAGTGATAAGTTCCAAAGACTGTTGCTACGGGTAACCCGGGGGAATCCAGAAAGTGCCATTCTCAGCAGCTCTCTAGGGGGCAGTGCTACACATACAACTTTTTTAAGACTGAGTACAAGTACTGATCCTTTTTTCAAGTACTCGCGGATACTGATTACCAATACTTTTTTAATGTCATGTGACAGTTTTCAAAGTAGAATACAGACTAATGATATCTTCTTATGCAGCACTGATGGGCACTGATAGGTGGCAATGAGGAGTTGGCACTAATGGGGCGGCATTGAAGAGCACTAATGGGGTGGCACATATGAGGAGGCACTGATAGGTGGCACTGATATGCAGCACAGATAGGTGGCACTGACTGATGGGCACTGATAGGTGGAACTAATAGGTGGCACTGACTGATGGGCACTGATAGGTGTCACTGATATGCAGCACTGATAGGTGGCACTGACTGATGGGCAATGATAGGTGGCACTGACTGATGGGCACTGATAGGTGTCACTGATAGGTAGCACTGACTGATAGGCAATGAGAGGTGGCACTGACTGATGGGCACTGATAGGTGTCACTGATATGCAGCATTGATAGGTGGCACTGACTGATGGACACTGATATACAGCACTGATAGGTGGCACTGACTGATGGGCAATGATAGGTGGCACTGACTGATGGGCACTGATAGGTGTCACTGATATGCAGCATTGATAGATGGCACTGATAGGTGGCACTGACTGATGGGCACTGATATGCAGCACTGATAGGTGGCACTGACTGATGGGCAATGATAGGTGGCACTGACTGATGGGCACTGATAGGTGTCACTGATATGCAGCATTGATAGGTGGCACTGACTGATGGGCACTGATAGGTAGCACTGACTGATGGGTACTGATAGGTGGCACTGACTGATGGGCACTGAAAGGCAGCACTGATTGGCATAACTGATGGGCACAGATTGGCCTTACTGCAACTTTAAAAATAAATAATAATAAATATTATAATATATTTTTATGTTGTTATCCCAAGACAAATAGTTCCGTCAGAATTGGCGACCCGTCATATTCGGTAATGGAAGTGATGTTCCGTCACAACAGCGCGACACCCATCTTGGTACACCCTGCACTTAGCCGCAGTAGGCCTGCAGTCAGAAGATGGCAGCGGACATCTTGTTGCACCCAGCCCATGTGACTTCCGGGAGGTATCGGATTAGGCATCAGAGCATTGAGTACTCGTGCAAATACTCGTTATTGGCACCGATACTGATACTAGTATCAGTGCCACCCTAGTGACAACACTGCTCCTTTATAGATACACTATAGTGCGAGTTGTCACCCAAGAACAGGAAGTGTGTTACTGGCAGGACCAACAGCTGATAAAAAAGGGAAAAAAAATTTGGAAACAGAAAACGAATGCAGCCACCACATGTAAGCACTGGTAAGCTGCGATATATTACATTTTTATTTTTGGAATTAGATACGGTTTAAGCGTCTTTTTTTGGCCTTGCTATGCTGCAGATTCAAGAAAGACGAAGCAAAAGTGGAGCCGCCGTTCATAGCAACGGTTGGCTACCTGGCGCAGTTGCTAGGGCAGCAAAATGTGCACCATTTACCTTCGCCTAAGTCAGCCCCGCCACTGCGAACGATCCAACGCAGCCGCTTCCCAGCTGTCTCGCCGTTGTCTTTTTTTTTTTTTTTTTCGTGCTACGGCACGCCGCTTCCCGGCCATGTTCGGACTGTTAGTTTTGGCGTCCCGTGTAGCCGGCGGCGTTGTCCCTCTCTGTCACCCCTCTCTCCATCCACCCCCCCTCCCCTCCCCGTAGCGTTATGACTTCATTCCCAGCGCAGGCGGCATGCAGGAGGAAATAAATCTTCATAAAGGCGCTTTGTGATTAATGGCGGGTCCCAGGCTTGGTGCTGGACCTTTCCCATTACCCACTAATAGAAAGATGGAGAGCCCCTGTCTGAGACACTTGCCTCCCGTCATTTGTTCCACTTTGCAGTCCATTTGCTGGGGAGAGTACAAGGCACTCCATCAAAAATATTTTCAGAGTTAATTTCCGTCCCTTAATCTGCTTGATTCTTATTTTGTATCGAATGGCAGGATCGATTTTCATTGCGTCTAAATTAAATAAGGGACTTTCCATGCATGGCTGCCCCCCGGAGAGAGGGAGGGGGGTAGGGAGCGAGGGAAGGGGACACGCAGGATAGAGGGAGAGCAGGAAGGGACACGACTGAAAGAGGAAGAGGAGAGAGGAAAAAATACGGGAGAGAGAAATAAATACAACGCCAAGGAAAAGAACGCAGATAGACATACAATTCATATTGGAATAAACCGCATAGTGATGGAGAGAATCCATACACCGAGAGAGAGAGGAGGACATATCTAATTCTATATACCTGTATATAAATATATTTATCTATCTATAAATATTATATTTACACACACATAAATGTATATAATTATATACTCAATATACAGTATATACCGTTGTATATATTTAAATCTATCTATATATACCTATTTAATATACAGCATATACCGTTGCATATATTTATAATAAATATCTATCTATCTATCTATCTATCTATCTATCTATCTATCTATCTATCTATCTATCTATCTATCTATCTATCTATCTATCTATCTATACAGTGTATATATAAGATAAGAACCTGAAATATATATATATATATGATATACTTACACACACACATGAATGTATTTAATTTTATATACAATATATACAGTATATACTGTTGTATATATTTCTATCTATCTATCTATCTATCTATCTATCTATCTATCTATCTATCTATCTATCTATCTATCTATCTATCTATCTATCTATCTATCTATCTATCTATCTATCTATCTCTATATCTATCTATCCTTATATTTTTATCTATCTATCTATCTATCTATCTATCTATCTATCTATCTATCTATCTATCTATCTATCTATCTATCTATCTATCTATCTATCTATCTATCTATCTATCTCTATATCTATCTATCCTTATATTTTTATCTATCTATCTATCTATCTATCTATCTATCTATCTATCTATCTATCTATCTATCGTACTATTTTACAGTACATATACATATATATATATATATATATATATATATATATATATATATATATATATATATATAAATCTATCTATCTATCTATCTACTTATTTAATATACAGCATACACCATTGTAAATATTTATTTCAAAAAATAAAAAATGTACCTATCTAAAAATATTATAATATATATATATATATATATATATATATATATATATATATATATATATATATAAAATATAAAAATCAAATGGTGTCAGCACTGCTGTAAAGGTGTCCACATATAGATAAATAAACTCCAATAAAGTCCTACTGTGCCAATAGTATGCGTATAGTATGCAATAGTATAGTGCAATGCTGATATAACTGATATAATATACAAATATAATAATAATGCAATGAAAAATTAAAATAATATAGTCCAACAAAGTGCTCTTAGTCCCCGTTCACATTAGGTCGCTCCGACTTAGGGGGCGACCTGTGAAGTTGCGTGCAGCGTGACTTCGGCGCGACTTGCACGGACTTCACAAAATGGAAGTCAATGCAAGTCGCCTCCAGGTCGCCCCCAAGTAGTACAGGACCCTTTTTCTAAGTTGGAGCGACTTGTGTCGCTCCTATTAGAACGGCTCCTGTACTACACAGTGGGAGCGACGGTGCGCGACTTGCCAGGCTGACCAAGTCGCCTGACAAGTCGTGCCAGTGTGAATGGACTCTTAGTGTTGCTTATGGTCCATAAAGTGCTCCACACGTGCTGCTTGTGCTCCCCTTTGGTGTCCCCACTCACCGGAAAGACTTTGGAATTAAGCCTGTGTATAAAAATGGCTCCTGGTCACGTCTGGGCTTGAGGGGAAAAATGCGGTGTATCGCCCTGGCAAGAGTAGGTTTATTGCTTCCCGTGTACCAAATAAAAGAAAGGGTACTCCATGGTGATAGTAGGTATACAAAATGTAATTATCAATAAAATATCCACTTACATGAAGGTAAAAAAGGTTCTTCCTATATGTGCGGCTCGGTGGTTCCGGTGGTTAGCCGGCGTGCGTTCCACCGACCGGAAGTGACGTCTTACGCTTGGTATCACTAGACGCGTTTCGCCCTCCCACAAGGCGTTATCAATAGTAGTTACCTGCCTTTACACGCACATGAACTTTGATGGCATCCCAGTCTTAGTCCGTAGGGTTCAATATTGAGTTAGCCCACCCTTTGCAGCTATAACAGCTTCAACTCTTCTGGGAAGGCTGTCCACAAGGTTTAGGAGTGTGTCTGGGAATGTTTGACTATTCTTCCAGAAGTGCATTTGTGAGGTCAGGCACTGATGTTGGACAGGAAGGCCTGGCTCGCAGTCTCCGCTCTAATTCATCCCAAAGGTGTTCTATCGGGTTGAGGTCAGGACCAGGTGCAGGCCAGTCAAGTTCCTCCACCCCAAACTCGCTCATCCATGTCTTTATGGACCTTGCTTTGTGCACTGGTGCGCAGTCATGTTGGATCAGGAAGGGGCCATCCCCAAACTGTTCCCACAAAGCTGGAAGCATGAAATTGTCCAAAATGTCTTGGTATGCTGATGCCTTAAAGGTTTCCTTCACTGGAACTAAGAGGCCAAGCCCAACCCCTGAAAAACAACCCCACACCATAATCCCCCCTCCACCAAATGATTTGGATCAGTACACAAGGCAAGGAAACCTTGCGAACCATGAAAAGTTCAGATCACAGGAGGTTTGGTGAACCCAGCAAAAAGTGCACCAACCCTTAAAGTGGAGTTCCACCCTATTTTTATACTTACCTCCATCTTCTCGCTCCGGGTCACCTGAAAAAGAAATGGATAATCGCATATTTTTTTTACTTACCTCGTAGCGAAGAAAATATACTTACCTTACTTCCTTCTTCCTCCTTCCTCAGCCCGTCGTCACTTCCTGGCTCTGCAATGATTCCTGGGAGCTGGACGTCATAGCTCCCAGGAATCATTGCGCCTGCACCGGCCCCGACGTCAGTTCCGGGTCGCGCGCGTCATCCCCTTCTAAACAGCTTCTGGGCATGCCCAGAAGCTGTGGAGGGATGACGCGCACGACCCGGAAGTGACGTCGGGGCCGGCGCAGAGCATCGTGGGACCAAAGAAGGCGGAAGAAGACGCCGAAGAGGACGCGCTGGCTTCAAGCTGCCCACATCTGAGATGGCAGCGCTGGACAAGACGTTTGCAAGGTAAGTATTTGTCCTAACAGGTAAGTGCAACCCGGGACAGATCAGAGGCTAGCCATTGTGGAATGCACTAGCCCTGACTGTCCCGGGGGTATTAAAAAAAAAAAAAAAAAATCCAGGGTGGAACTCTGCTTTAACATGGCATTGAGCCCCACTCAAATCTATAGGAGCAGAATCTTGCTCTTGGGGCTTCTTTGTCCTCGTTTTTTAAGTCCAGTTTGCATGCTTTAAAAAAAAAAAAAAAAAAAAAAAAGGCATGAGTAGTTGAGCACTGCTATGGACAGGTACCAATGCAAAGAAAAAAAAAAAAAAAATAAAAAAAAAATATATATATATATATATATATATATATATATATATATATTATATTATTATATATTATTATTATTATTATATTATTATATTATATTATAATGAATATATATATATATATATATATATATATATATATATATATAATTCAGCCTGGAGTGGGTCTTTTATTGTGGCTTAAAGGGAAACATAAAAAAAACAAAAATGCTTGGGGATGCCTTAATCCTGCGCAAGCAGTTACGGAGCAGTACAGTATACTCCTTTTAACCACTTGCCGACCGCCGCACGACTATCTACGTCGGCGGTCAGCCCCTCACAGGCAAAGTGACGTAGGGCTACGTCACTAGCTTGTGAGGGTCTAGGGAGCGAGCGCGCGCCGCCGGAGGCGCGCTCCCGCGTGGTCACGGACCCCCCGCGCGTGTGACCGGCGGACCCGATGTCCGCCGGTCACTCTGCGATCGGCGGGGGAGAGGGAGAAAGTCAGGCGGCTTGTGTAAACAAGCTGCCTGTCATTCTCCCCTCTGTATGAGAGATGATCATATGGATCTACTATGTAGATCCGTTGATCACTCTGCATACAGCTGAAGCCACAGCCAATCACAGTTAGAATCACGCCCCTAGGGACACACACAGCCCCTCCCTCTCAAATAAAGTTAACCCCTTCACTACCAGTGTATTTTTACAGTAACAGTGCATATATATAGCACTGAATACTGTAGAAATGTCACTGGTAACCCCAAAAGTGTCAAAAATGTCAGTCAGGGGTCCGATCTGTCCGCCGCAATGTCGCAGTACCGCAAAAAAAATCGCAGATCGCCGCCATTACGCGTTTAAAAAAAAACAACAAAAATGACAAAAATCTTTCCCTTAGTAAACGCAATAACTTTTGCGCAAACCAATCAAAATACGCTTTTTGCAATTTTTTTTTACCAAACATATGTAGCATAAAACAAATTGGCCGAAAATGTTAAAAAATTTTGATTTTTACATTTTTTTTGGGGGGAATTTCATATAAAAAAAATTGAAAAATATTGCTATTTTTTCAAAATTTACGCTCTTTTTTTGTTTATAGCGCGTGATCAAAAAATCGCACAGGTGATCAAATACCGCCAAAAGAAAGCTCTGTTTGTGGGAAAAAAAGGACGCCAAATTCGTTTAGGTACAACGTCGCACGACCGCGCAATTGTCCGTTAAAGTCACGCAGTGCCGAATCGCAAAATACCCCCTGGTCAGGAAGGGGGTAAAATCTTCCGGGGCTTAAGTGGTTAAAAGTGTCATTCTTTGTAATCACAGCGGTTGGGGATCATTTAGCAGCAGAGGCTTTAGTAAATTTACTTACTTTTGGGGTTTGTTTATTGCTCCACAAATGTCACAGCATTCGGACAGCCATCATTAATAATCCCCCTAATGTGTCTTATATGTTTATTTTCATGTAATCGCCAGCTCCATCTGGTGGCCAAAATGTGGTATTTTCCCAGTAGAGGTATGTGGAAAATATTTTTAAAATAGCTGTTATATGGCCACTAGATGGAGCTGACGCTCATAGAAAATAAACATATTAGAAACAATACAGGGATTATTGATAGCCATCCCGTGAATGCTGTCAGGTTCGTACAGTGCTTTTTTTTTTAAAGACCCCCAAATGTACACATACTGTGTCACAAATATCTATCTATCTATCTATCTATCTATCTATCTATCTATCTATCTATCTATCTATCTATCTATCTATCTATCTATCTATCTATCTATCTATCTATCTATCTATCTATCTATCTATCTATCTATCTCTATATCTATCTATCTATCTATCTATCTATCTATCTATCTATCTATCTATCTATCTATCTATCTATCTATCTATCTATCTATCTATCTATCTATCTATCTATCTATCTATCTATCTATCTATCTATACAGTGTATATATAAGATAAGAACCTGAAATATATATATATATATGATATACTTACACACACACATGAATGTATTTAATTTTATATACAATATATACAGTATATACTGTTGTATATATTTCTATCTATCTATCTATCTATCTATCTATCTATCTATCTATCTATCTATCTATCTATCTATCTATCTATCTCTATATCTATCTATCCTTATATTTTTATCTATCTATCTATCTATCTATCTATCTATCTATCTATCTATCTATCTATCTATCTATCTATCTATCTATCTATCTATCTATCTATCTATCTATCTATCTATCTATCTATCTATCTATCTCTATATCTATCTATCCTTATATTTTTATCTATCTATCTATCTATCTATCTATCTATCTATCTATCTATCTATCTATCTATCGTACTATTTTACAGTACATATACATATATATATATATATATATATATATATATATATATATATATATATATATATATATATAAATCTATCTATCTATCTATCTACTTATTTAATATACAGCATACACCATTGTAAATATTTATTTCAAAAAATAAAAAATGTACCTATCTAAAAATATTATAATATATATATATATATATATATATATATATATATATATATATATATATATATATATATAAAATATAAAAATCAAATGGTGTCAGCACTGCTGTAAAGGTGTCCACATATAGATAAATAAACTCCAATAAAGTCCTACTGTGCCAATAGTATGCGTATAGTATGCAATAGTATAGTGCAATGCTGATATAACTGATATAATATACAAATATAATAATAATGCAATGAAAAATTAAAATAATATAGTCCAACAAAGTGCTCTTAGTCCCCGTTCACATTAGGTCGCTCCGACTTAGGGGGCGACCTGTGAAGTTGCGTGCAGCGTGACTTCGGCGCGACTTGCACGGACTTCACAAAATGGAAGTCAATGCAAGTCGCCTCCAGGTCGCCCCCAAGTAGTACAGGACCCTTTTTCTAAGTTGGAGCGACTTGTGTCGCTCCTATTAGAACGGCTCCTGTACTACACAGTGGGAGCGACGGTGCGCGACTTGCCAGGCTGACCAAGTCGCCTGACAAGTCGTGCCAGTGTGAATGGACTCTTAGTGTTGCTTATGGTCCATAAAGTGCTCCACACGTGCTGCTTGTGCTCCCCTTTGGTGTCCCCACTCACCGGAAAGACTTTGGAATTAAGCCTGTGTATAAAAATGGCTCCTGGTCACGTCTGGGCTTGAGGGGAAAAATGCGGTGTATCGCCCTGGCAAGAGTAGGTTTATTGCTTCCCGTGTACCAAATAAAAGAAAGGGTACTCCATGGTGATAGTAGGTATACAAAATGTAATTATCAATAAAATATCCACTTACATGAAGGTAAAAAAGGTTCTTCCTATATGTGCGGCTCGGTGGTTCCGGTGGTTAGCCGGCGTGCGTTCCACCGACCGGAAGTGACGTCTTACGCTTGGTATCACTAGACGCGTTTCGCCCTCCCACAAGGCGTTATCAATAGTAGTTACCTGCCTTTACACGCACATGAACTTTGATGGCATCCCAGTCTTAGTCCGTAGGGTTCAATATTGAGTTGGCCCACCCTTTGCAGCTATAACAGCTTCAACTCTTCTGGGAAGGCTGTCCACAAGGTTTAGGAGTGTGTCTGGGAATGTTTGACTATTCTTCCAGAAGTGCATTTGTGAGGTCAGGCACTGATGTTGGACAGGAAGGCCTGGCTCGCAGTCTCCGCTCTAATTCATCCCAAAGGTGTTCTATCGGGTTGAGGTCAGGACCAGGTGCAGGCCAGTCAAGTTCCTCCACCCCAAACTCGCTCATCCATGTCTTTATGGACCTTGCTTTGTGCACTGGTGCGCAGTCATGTTGGATCAGGAAGGGGCCATCCCCAAACTGTTCCCACAAAGCTGGAAGCATGAAATTGTCCAAAATGTCTTGGTATGCTGATGCCTTAAAGGTTTCCTTCACTGGAACTAAGAGGCCAAGCCCAACCCCTGAAAAACAACCCCACACCATAATCCCCCCTCCACCAAATGATTTGGATCAGTACACAAGGCAAGGAAACCTTGCGAACCATGAAAAGTTCAGATCACAGGAGGTTTGGTGAACCCAGCAAAAAGTGCACCAACCCTTAAAGTGGAGTTCCACCCTATTTTTATACTTACCTCCATCTTCTCGCTCCGGGTCACCTGAAAAAGAAATGGATAATCGCATATTTTTTTTACTTACCTCGTAGCGAAGAAAATATACTTACCTTACTTCCTTCTTCCTCCTTCCTCAGCCCGTCGTCACTTCCTGGCTCTGCAATGATTCCTGGGAGCTGGACGTCATAGCTCCCAGGAATCATTGCGCCTGCACCGGCCCCGACGTCAGTTCCGGGTCGCGCGC
The DNA here is from genome assembly GCF_965119305.1 of Pelophylax lessonae. Classification (NCBI taxonomy): domain Eukaryota; kingdom Metazoa; phylum Chordata; class Amphibia; order Anura; family Ranidae; genus Pelophylax; species Pelophylax lessonae. Next base: position 194,706,745 of record NC_138779.1, on the reverse strand, counting down.
GTCATCCCCTTCTAAACAGCTTCTGGGCATGCCCAGAAGCTGTGGAGGGATGACGCGCACGACCCGGAAGTGACGTCGGGGCCGGCGCAGAGCATCGTGGGACCAAAGAAGGCGGAAGAAGACGCCGAAGAGGACGCGCTGGCTTCAAGCTGCCCACATCTGAGATGGCAGCGCTGGACAAGACGTTTGCAAGGTAAGTATTTGTCCTAACAGGTAAGTGCAACCCGGGACAGATCAGAGGCTAGCCATTGTGGAATGCACTAGCCCTGACTGTCCCGGGGGTATTAAAAAAAAAAAAAAAAAATCCAGGGTGGAACTCTGCTTTAACATGGCATTGAGCCCCACTCAAATCTATAGGAGCAGAATCTTGCTCTTGGGGCTTCTTTGTCCTCGTTTTTTAAGTCCAGTTTGCATGCTTTAAAAAAAAAAAAAAAAAAAAAAAAGGCATGAGTAGTTGAGCACTGCTATGGACAGGTACCAATGCAAAGAAAAAAAAAAAAAAAATAAAAAAAATATATATATATATATATATATATATATATATATATATTATATTATTATATATTATTATTATTATTATATTATTATATTATATTATAATGAATATATATATATATATATATATATATATATATATATATATAATTCAGCCTGGAGTGGGTCTTTTATTGTGGCTTAAAGGGAAACATAAAAAAAACAAAAATGCTTGGGGATGCCTTAATCCTGCGCAAGCAGTTACGGAGCAGTACAGTATACTCCTTTTAACCACTTGCCGACCGCCGCACGACTATCTACGTCGGCGGTCAGCCCCTCACAGGCAAAGTGACGTAGGGCTACGTCACTAGCTTGTGAGGGTCTAGGGAGCGAGCGCGCGCCGCCGGAGGCGCGCTCCCGCGTGGTCACGGACCCCCCGCGCGTGTGACCGGCGGACCCGATGTCCGCCGGTCACTCTGCGATCGGCGGGGGAGAGGGAGAAAGTCAGGCGGCTTGTGTAAACAAGCTGCCTGTCATTCTCCCCTCTGTATGAGAGATGATCATATGGATCTACTATGTAGATCCGTTGATCACTCTGCATACAGCTGAAGCCACAGCCAATCACAGTTAGAATCACGCCCCTAGGGACACACACAGCCCCTCCCTCTCAAATAAAGTTAACCCCTTCACTACCAGTGTATTTTTACAGTAACAGTGCATATATATAGCACTGAATACTGTAGAAATGTCACTGGTAACCCCAAAAGTGTCAAAAATGTCAGTCAGGGGTCCGATCTGTCCGCCGCAATGTCGCAGTACCGCAAAAAAAATCGCAGATCGCCGCCATTACGCGTTTAAAAAAAAACAACAAAAATGACAAAAATCTTTCCCTTAGTAAACGCAATAACTTTTGCGCAAACCAATCAAAATACGCTTTTTGCAATTTTTTTTTACCAAACATATGTAGCATAAAACAAATTGGCCGAAAATGTTAAAAAATTTTGATTTTTACATTTTTTTTGGGGGGAATTTCATATAAAAAAAATTGAAAAATATTGCTATTTTTTCAAAATTTACGCTCTTTTTTTGTTTATAGCGCGTGATCAAAAAATCGCACAGGTGATCAAATACCGCCAAAAGAAAGCTCTGTTTGTGGGAAAAAAAGGACGCCAAATTCGTTTAGGTACAACGTCGCACGACCGCGCAATTGTCCGTTAAAGTCACGCAGTGCCGAATCGCAAAATACCCCCTGGTCAGGAAGGGGGTAAAATCTTCCGGGGCTTAAGTGGTTAAAAGTGTCATTCTTTGTAATCACAGCGGTTGGGGATCATTTAGCAGCAGAGGCTTTAGTAAATTTACTTACTTTTGGGGTTTGTTTATTGCTCCACAAATGTCACAGCATTCGGACAGCCATCATTAATAATCCCCCTAATGTGTCTTATATGTTTATTTTCATGTAATCGCCAGCTCCATCTGGTGGCCAAAATGTGGTATTTTCCCAGTAGAGGTATGTGGAAAATATTTTTAAAATAGCTGTTATATGGCCACTAGATGGAGCTGACGCTCATAGAAAATAAACATATTAGAAACAATACAGGGATTATTGATAGCCATCCCGTGAATGCTGTCAGGTTCGTACAGTGCTTTTTTTTTTAAAGACCCCCAAATGTACACATACTGTGTCACAAATATCTATCTATCTATCTATCTATCTATCTATCTATCTATCTATCTATCTATCTATCTATCTATCTATCTATCTATCTATCTATCTATCTATCTATCTATCTATCTATCTCTATATCTATCTATCTATCTATCTATCTATCTATCTATCTATCTATCTATCTATCTATCTATCTATCTATCTATCTATCTATCTATCTATCTATCTATCTATCTATCTATCTATCTATCTATCTATCTATCTATCTATCTATCTATCTATCTATCTATCTATCTATCTATATATCTATCTATCTGAGGTACATATGATATGGATATATAGTTGACAAATAGATACAGTCATTAGCACCGGGTGCAGGTATGAAGCAGACAATCTGTACCTATAGGATGAATATATATGATAGAAATTGATAAAATGTAGGTGTATGGATACAAACGTGAGATGGATGGACAGACAAGAAAGATAAATGATAGATATCAGTGATTTTTTTTTCTATGGCTGAATTCAATTGGGTCTTTTCCAGCTACAGTATGTATCAATGATTGCTATTGATAGATATGAGGAAGAGGCGTGGTGGATAGATATTGATGTTAGTCAATAATATAGACAATGCTGAGCACACACATTACATTTTTCAGAAAAATAATTGTTCATGGACTGGATTGAGTTGGAGCATCAAAAGAGCGCACGGCCTGACCAATCAGATTGCAACATAATTGGGCAGTGTACCTAGTGACTGATGTGAGAGATAGATAGATAGATAGATAGATAGATAGACAGACAGACAGACAGACAGACAGACAGACAGACAGACAGACAGACAGACGATAGACAGACAGATAGATAGATAGACAGATAGACAGACAGACAGACAGACAGACAGACAGACAGACGATAGACAGACAGATAGATAGATAGATAGATAGATAGATAGATAGATAGATAGATAGATAGATAGATAGATAGATAGATAAAATATACGGATAGACAGACAGATAGATAAAGATAGATAGATAGATAGATAGATAGATAGATAGATAGATAGATAGATAGATAGATAGATAGATAGATAGATAGATAGATAGATAAAAATATACGGATAGATAGATAGATAGATAGATAGATAGATAGATAGATAGATAGATAGATAGATAGATAGATAGATAGATAGATAGATAGATAGATAGATAAAAATATACAGATAGACAGACAGACAGACAGACAGACAGACAGACAGACAGACAGATAGATAGATAGATAGATAGATAGATAGATAAATAGATAGATAGATAGATAGATAGATAGATAGATAGATAGATAGATAGATAGATAGATAGATAGATAGATAGATAGATAGATAGATAGATAGATAGATAGATAGATAGATAGATAAAAATATACGGATAGACAGACAGATAGATATAGATAGATAGATAGATAGATAGATAGATAGATAGATAGATAGATAGATAGATAGATAGATAGATAGATAGATAGATAGATAGACAGATAGATAAAAATAGCTAGATAGCTAGACAGACAGATAGATAGATAGATAGATAGATAGATAGATAGATAGATAGATAGATAGATAGATAAAATATACGGATAGACAGACAGATAGATAAAGATAGATAGATAGCTAGATAGATAGCTAGATAGATAGATAGCTAGATAGATAGCTAGATAGATAGATAGATAGATAGATAGATAGATAGATAGATAGATAGATAGATAGATAGATAGATAGATAAAAATATACGGATAGACAGACAGATAGATAGATAGATAGATAGATAGATAGATAGATAGATAGATAGATAGATAGATAGATAGATAAAAATATACAGATAGACAGATAGATAAAAATAGATAGATAGATAAAGATATACGGATAGATAGATAGATAGATAGATAGATAGATAGATAGATAGATAGATAGATAGATAGATAGATAGATAGATAGATAGATAGATAGAGATATATAGATAGATAGATAGATAGATAGATAGATAGATAGATAGATAGATAGATAGATAGATAGATCGGGCTGTAACATTGCACTGCCATGGATAGACCCTTCTATATCTATAAGGAATGCTGTCTATGCACACCACCATCACACACATTATGAGCCCCTTAGAGCGCCCCCTCTGGTGTGAATGCGCCCTTCATAAGAAGCACGTGTAATTTCTACCATCGCTTAAACTTTTTAAGTCGACACAAAACAATCCGCCGAGACGATCGAAAATCGGCAAAAACAAAAAAAATGGCTGCAGAATTGATGCGTCTGTAGCTGGCATTAGACAGATGGTTATAGAGAGGTGCGATCGATCCGACGGACGGACGGCTATAAGATGAAGACATGGGGGTGATAGATGGATTTGATGGATAGATGTAGATATAAGTGATTGATCTGATGGATAGAGAGAACACGGTGGAATGGAAAGTGTCTCGGTAATATGGAAGAAGTCGATCCGGCAGGCGCACGCACAGGCCGGGACACGGCGGAGGAGAGAGTGTTTCGGTGGCACTGCGAGAATCCCATCTTTCCAAACTCATTTCTTTTACCATTTTTTCTCATCATTTGTGAGTGCCCCCCCTCCTCACCCCTCCGCTGGTTTAAGGATTAAATCTGTCACTTTGTATTCCTCAATCCCCTGAGGATCCCCCACTCCCTCCCATCCTCCGCAAGACACGTTGGTAACTGCTTTCTCTCTGACCCCGGGCGGCCTCTTAACCCTTCCTCTGCCAGGCAGGGCACCCGTGCCGAGAGGAGCAGAAAATCAGCTCTCTTAGCTGCTAATTTCTAATTTTATTTACGGCGTCGCTGGGTAATAACCGATCATTTATTGGCGCGGTGCCTGATCTGAAACGCGAGCTTGAAACATCCGACACAGTACATGACTGAATTTCCAAGAGATGTAAAGGTATTGATAAAGTACCTACAGTATATTCTGCCAATTAGTTGGAGCTGCTTTAGGGAGAAATTGGGAGTTTTCATTTCCTCAAAATTTGTGCAAAAATTTGAAAAATTTAGCCAATTTGGCAAAAGGCATTGGAATCAATGGGAAAAGGGGAATTCAATTGCTTTTCAAAGGTACAAGGGGCTTTAAATGGCTTCTGCAGGCAGTGCTTGGCCAAGGGGTAGGCAAATGAAGTGCCCAACCTGGATACTTCAGCAGGAAGGGGGTTCAAAATGGGTAAGGCGTGCAATCTGTGCTGTAGATGTTGTCTGATGAGGGGCGCAGTTGCACTTTGGCCTTTGCGCCTTGGGTGCACTTTGGTCTTTTTGCTACAGGGACTAAAATGTGCTACAGGACCTTGTCCTAGGACTTTCTTGGGGTCACGGAGGCACTGAAAATGCTGGGTTTAACCACTTTAGGATTTTGCTGTCTTACGACCAGGCCACTTTTTGCGATTCGGCACTGTGCGACTTTAACTGACAATTGCGCGGTCGTGCGACGCCGTACCCAAACGAAATTTACGTCCTTTTTTTCCCACAAACAGAGCTTTCTTTTGGTGGTATTTGATCACCTGTGCGATTTTTACTTTTTGCGCTATAAACAAAAAAATAGCGTAAATTTTGAAAAAAATAAAAATATTTTTCACATTTTTTTATATGAAATTCCCCCCCAAAAAAATGTAAAAATCTAAATTTTTTTACATTTTTGGCCAATTTGTTTTCTGCTACCTATGTTTGGTAAAAAAAATCACAATAAGCGTATTTTGATTGGTTTGCGCAAAAGTTATTGCGTTTACTAACTAAGGGAAAGATTTCTGTCATTTTTGGTGTTTTTTTTTTTAACGAGCAATGGCGGCGATCTGCGATTTATTTTGCGGGACTGCGACATTGCGGCGGACAGATCGGACCCTTGACTGACATTTTTGACACTTTTTGGGGTACCAGTGACATTTCTATAGTAATCAGTGCTATAAATATGCACTGTTACTGTAAAAATGACACTGGCAGGGAAGGGGTTAATTTTATTGGAGAGGGAGGGGTTAATGTATGCCTGGTGCTTACTAACGTGTGGGGGGGGGGGGAGGTGACTGAGTGACACAGGGACAGATCACATGTTCAGCTATGCTGAACCCTGCAATCTGTCACTGTTTGTCACTTAGGCAGTGTTAATTTCGTCGACTAAAACCGACTAAAACGTTTTCGTCGACTAACACAATTCAGATGACTAAAATACGACTAAAACTAAAATGGCATTTTAGTCTTAAGACTAAAATACGACTAAAACTAAAATGGCATTTTAGTCAAAAGACTATAACTAAAACTAAATCGAAATTTGCTGCCAAAAATTAACACTGGTGCATGCTCAAAGCATAAATAATAACATATTAGATTTTTCACTCCAGGACCAGCAGTAGTATATAATGAGTTTGGAAATTGTAGAGAAATGCTTAAATAATGCATTACAAATTACAATTGAACTACACCCATTTGATTATAGATGACTAAAATGAGTTTTAGTCGACTAAAATGTAGGGCGTTTTAGTCGACTAAAATATACTGGAGTTTTAGTCGACTAAATACGACTAAAACTAAAACACTTGCAGAAGACTAAAATAGGACTAAAAATAAAATGCCATTTTAGTCCTAAGACTAAGACTAAAACTAAATTGAAATTTGCTGCCAAAATTAACACTGCACTTAGGAGATCCGCCCGCTTTGTTTACACAAGCGGGCGGATCTCTAGACTCGATTCCCCGACGATCGGCGAAGAGCGGCGGTGATCACCGCCGCTCCTCCCCTGGCCCGACTCCCGCTGTGACTGAAAACAGCGGGAGCGAGCCTCCGGCGGCGCGCGAGCGCCGCCCAGAAGGGGAGGAGTCCAGCGACGTAGGTCTACGTCGCTGGACGGAATCTAGCCACATTGCCGCAGTACAGTAGGACAAGTGGTTAAAGTTGTGCCAAAAATTGCCCCCCATTAGTCTCAATATTTGTTTTTAGTTCTTTTTATTAGAATAGAAAAGCAAACTTTACAGACATACACACAAGTCTGAAAACATGAAGGCTGAAAAAATTCCATACATATATTGCATGGTTCAACATGGGTATTATCTTATCCGGTAGGGGCTAACCAGACTAAGAACAAGTGCTTCACAGTAGAAGACATCAAGTGCTGGCTTGTATGTGTTTAAAGATTCCTGGGATATAATAATCTCAAAACAATAAAAAGGATATGTTTTGAGGATCACATGTTTTATTGACAGCAATGATGCTTCGGTAGGTGAATGGAATATGGTCACTTAGTGGATCGAAGAAGAAAGAAGAAGGATATAGGGCAGAGCGATAAACGGAAAGTAAGTTCAAATCAAGATCCAAGTAAGGATTCTCTCTGTCATAGGTACACCGGACCAGAATCAATGCCACTTTTGGCCCACTTTTGGAAATCTGAGGAGCAGCAAAACATGGACCATGTGGTCCAGGTAAGAGAGAACTGGTCTTCCTTACCCACCTCCTACACCAGTAGCTTTTCAAGGGCTCTTCTGGAGTCCAGTTTGATGGTCCATTCCCCCAAGGAAGGTACAATGGATGACTTCCAGTGATGAGGATTGGAATCACCATCCTGGCAGTGGTCAGGAAGTGACACAGAATATCTAATAAAGGGTCCAAGTATCATGGACAGCAAAGCCATTTCCGGAGATAATTGAATTGAAGTTGCAATTAGTTTACAATACAACTCTTAAATAAGTTGCCAGGATTCCTGGATGGAGGGGCAATCCCACCAGATATTTGTCATAGTACCCTCAGAAGCATGGCAACGCCAGCAGGTGTCAGCTATTGATAGGTTAAACCGATGGAGAACTGCTGGGCATATATACCACCTAGAGATTAACTTAAACACTTTTTCTTGGTTTTTAGATGACACGGAGAGCTGGTGGGTCAGTATGAAGCATGTTTGCCAATCTGAGAGAGAGATAGTATGGTAAAGCTCTGTTTCCCAGACCTGCGTATAGGGGGGAGATCAGAAGAAGACACGTTCAAGAGTATAGAGTACAGTTGGGAAACGACATGGGTTGGGGGGTCCTCCTGAAATAGCATAGCTTTAAAGTACGTCGGCTTGATCAGAATGTCTGATGGTGAGGAATAAGATCGAATGTAAGACACAACTTGTTGCCTCTGTACCCACTGTTGAGGGTTAAGTAGAAGTATCGCAGACGAAACGTTTGTTGTTAGGGATGGGTCTGCTTTGAGAACTTGGGTGTATCTTCTGTAATCTTGTTTGAGCCAAGTTCCAAAACCTGTTGCGTGCATGGCCAGTGGGAAGGCCGGGGACCCAAAAAGGGGGGTCATGGGTCTGGCAAGTTTAGAGAGGCCAAGAGCGGATGCCATATGATCCCACAGAGTCTCATTAATCAAAGCCTTAGGAAATTTAAAAAAAGAAAACCCTGCACTGGGGTTAGCACCCCCTATTAACTCTAGGGGATGAGGAGTAAGGAGTAAAACTTACCTTATTCATTGTTCTGGCAGGATACCTCCATCTGTGAGACGGGTTCCCCGCAGCCTCCTATATAGGGGGCTCCCACTGCAGGGACGATTCTGCATTGTACGTAAGGAGTTAATGGGTCCGCCTACAAACTGGAGTGCAGGAGAGCACCGAATCCTGTCGGAGAGAGGAGTGAGGTAAGTATTACACCTTATTCCTGATCCCCTAGAGTTAACAAGTATTTACAGTAACCCTTGGAGTGTGGGGAGAAGGGGCACTGCAAGGGTAGTTTTTTTTGTAATTTCTGGAGTTGGACTTTAACTTTTTCATAGAAGAGAAAAACTGAAAAAAAAACTAAAAAGGATTTAGATCACTAAGATGTGAGGGAAATCACCTTTAGACCACAAGCTGATATAAGGAAAGATGCATTTATTACTCGTATACGAGGAGACAGGTTACACCGACATAGGACTATTAGCTACAATGACCCGTCTGGTTTGCATACATGTCTCCTACCTTTATATACATTCTGAACATCCTGTGTAAGATAGGTACCCCCTTTCCTCTGGACAATGATTGATGGCCTAAGTACAGCCTTTATTATATCCTGAGGGGGGGGAGTTTGGACAGTAGTCCAGTGGCGTACCAATGGGGGGGCGGGGGTGCGGCCCGCCCCGGGTGCCACTCACTGGGGGGTGTCAGCCGCTGTCCTGCCCGGTGTGTTCAGACAGATCCCGCAGTGTGACAGTCTGTGCTGCTAGCGGGGGCGGAGCCACGGCGGGAATAAGGGGGCGGGGCCGCGTCTGGAATAAGGGGGCGGGGCCGCGGCTGGAATAACTGGGCGGAGCCTCGGCGGGAAGAAGGGGGCGGATCCTCGGCAGGAAGAAGGTGAGTGCCCATTACCCAGGTGTGTGTGCTGGATAGGAGGGGGATGGGGCTGCTGCATATAGAGGAATTCATCTTTCTCTATTCTTCCTGCAGCTGCCTGCTGAATAACTGATTCCCCTCTCCCTCCTGCAGGAAGAATAGGGAAAGATCAATTCATCTATATGCAGCTGCCCCATCCCCCTCCTATACAACTTATTTTGCTGGCCCCCCAAAGTTCTTAACCTCCTCCAGTGCTCCTAATCCCCCCTCAGTGCTTTTAGCCCCCCCCTGTTCTTTACCCCCCCCCGATGCTCTTCAGCTCCCCACAGTGCTTTCTCCCTCCCCCCAAGTGTTCCCTGTCCCCCCTCTGTGCTCTCCACCCCCTGGTTTTCCCTGCCCGCCCCCCAAGTGCTCCCTGTCCCCCCCCAGTGCTCTCCACCCCCCTGGTTTTCCCTGCCCGCCCCCCAAGTGCTCCCTGTCCCCCCCAGTGCTCTCCACCCCCCTGGTTTTCCCTGCCCGCCCCCCAAGTGCTCCCTGTCCCCCCCAGTGCTCTCCACCCCCTTGATTTTCCCTGCCCACCCCCCAAGTGCTCCCTGCCCCCCCAGTGCTCTCCACCCCCCTGGTTTTCCCTGCTCGCTCCCCAAGTGCTCCCTGTCCCCCCCAGTGCTCTCCACCCCCCTGATTTTCCCTGCCCACCCCCCCATGTGCTCCCTGTCCCCCCCAGTGCTCTCCACCCCCCTGATTTTCCCTGCTCGCCCCCCAAGTGCTCCCTGTCCCCCCCAGTGCTCTCCACCCCCCTGATTTTCCTTGCCCACCCCCCTAAGTGCTCCCTTTCCCCCCAGTGCTCTCCACCCCCTGGTTTTCCCTGCTCGCCCCCCAAGTGCTCCCTGTCCTCCCCCAGTGCACTCCACCCCCTGCACCTTCCAACCCCCTACAATGCTTTCCAAACCCCCTCTTAATTCTCTCCAGTCCCTCCCCCCCCACCGTGCCCTTCAGCTCCTCCAGTGCTCTCTGCTTCGCCTGTGCTCTCCAGCCCCCCTAGTGCTCTTCTATCTTCTATCATGTCCTCAGTCTCTGAGCATCTCCTGTATCATGTCTGTAGTCTCTGACCATCTACTGTATCATGTCCTCAGTCTCTGACCATCTCCTGTATCATGTCCTCAGTCTCTGACCATCTCCTGTATCATGTCTGCAGTCTCTGAGCATCTCCTTTATCATGTCTGCAGTCTCTGGCCATCTTCTGTATCACGTCTGCAGTCTCTGACCATCTACTGTATCATGTCCTCAGTCTCTGACCATCTACTGTATCATGTATGCAGTCTCTGAGCATCTCCTGTATCCTGTGTGCAGTCTCTGACCATCTACTGTATCATGTCTGCAGTCTCTGACCATCTCCTGTATCACGTCTGCAGTCTCTGACCATCTCCTGTATCACGTCTGCAGTCTCTGACCATCTCCTGTATCATCACTGTAGTGTCTGACCATCTACTATATCCTGTCTGCAGTCTCTGAATATCTCCTTTAGCAAGTCTCCACTCTCTTACTCAAACTTAAACACATTGCTAATATTAGCTATCTATCTATGCTGAAGGTAGGACTGTGCAGGGGAGGCAGAGAGTGCAAAAGGGGGAACTGTGATTAGAGAGACGGAGGGCAGACTGCAAAGGGCACTGTGATGGGGGGCTGTGAAATTTGTGCAAAAAATATTCTTGAAAACATTACATTTTTTGTGGCTGTTTTTACATTTTAAAGTGGGGGGTGCCAGATATAGGATCCGCCCCGGGTGCCAAATGCTCTAGGTACGCCACTGCAGTAGTCTATTGTATCCATTTCCTCGTCTACAAACAACTGGACAGGATATTCGGACATCATGCAGTATAGTAAGTCTTTGTTCATGTGAAAATTCATATGAGGTCTTGCAAAAAACATATGGGCAGGATATGTAGTATAGTAGCCATGGTTTAAATTATTAGCAGGATATACTGGAAAAATGCAGTTCTAGGAAAACTAATTATGTATAGGTATGCATATATATATATATTATAAGCATAAATGATTATAAACATATAATAATTATGAAACATTCGTAATTTCTTTAACAGAAATCAACGAAACTCATAACTAAAACATGGTTGGTGGGACATTTTTCTTTCCACTGACTACATACCCCGGTGACATTATTCCTTCTATAGGCAAAGATGGTCAGTGGGGCATTCTTTTTTTCACTGACCACAAAAATCAGGGCAAAAATCCTTCCATGGCCAAAGACAGACGGTGGGGCCTTCTTCTTCCCACTGAGCACAAACCTGGGGGCATTATTTCTTCCATGGACAAAGACGGTTGTTGGGGTATTCTTCTTCCCACTGGCCACAATCCCAGGGGCATTATACCTTCTATGGACAAATACGGTTGGTGGGGCATTCTTTCTTCTGCCAACCACAAACCCCAGGGCAAAAAATCCTTTAATGGACAAAGATAGCCAGTGGGGCCTTCTTCTTCCCAATGACCACAATCCTGGGGACATATTTGCTTTCATGGACAAAGAAAGTTGGTGGGGTGTTCTTCTTTCCACTGACCACAAACCCAGGGGCATTAATCCTTCTATGGACAAAGATAGCCGGTGGGGTGTTCTTCTTTCCACTGACCACAAACCCAGGGGTTATAATTCTTCTATGGACAAAAATGGTTAACGAGGCTTTTTTCTTCCCACTGACTACAAATTCCAGGGCATTATTCCTTCCATGGACAAAGATGGTTAGTGGGGTATTCTTCTTACCACTGATCACAAAGGGCATGATTTCTCCTATAGACAAAGACAGTCAATAGGGCATTTTTATTTCCACTGACCATAAACCTTGGGACATTCTTCCCACTGACCACATACACTGAGGCATTCTTCCTCCCATGTCCAAAGATAGTCAGTAGGGAATTCTTAAAAACAAATAAACAATCAGCACAAACAATAAGACCTAATAAATTCATATTGCAAGTTGAACACTAAGCTTAGAACATCATTAAGCCTAGAAAAAATACAAAAACTCAAGACAGTGCAGTACCTTGCATGTGTCTATCACACATCAGACACAAATAGCAGTGAAGCCCAAAAGTCCCTTGGTAAACAGGTATAGTCCAGTAATAATTGAGAGAGAGGGTGCCAGAAACAGATCCAATTCAGGTGACAATCCCTTCACCTATAAGCAATACAATGCGCTCACCTCACTATAAGACCCCTGTATTACCAGCAGGTCATACACGCTTTTTTTCCCCAGAAAAAAGAGGTCGAAGGTAGGTGTGGAAGATGATCCTCAGCATTCCAACAGCTCACAGCCTTGTGGGGGTCCCGCTGACGAAGTCCCGTAGGACGTAACACGTACGGGAGGTGGAGCCTCACATTAATGACTTCACTGGCTGCTATCTCGTGGAGCCAAGCTATTCGTATGTTACCTACTGCTTGTTACCAAGAATACTTTCTGTAAGTACGATTTTATGAATAAAAATTCCAGTTTACATACAGTATGCACTTAGATGCTTTTTATTTTCATATACGTATATTTGATGGCTGGTTGTTACACCATTCTGCTGGAAAAACAGGAGGTACGATTGGCCTTTCACACAGGGGATTGCCATTAACAAGGCTGTGAGCTGTTGGAATGCTGAGGATCATATTCCACACTTACCTTCGACCTCTTGTTCTGGGGAAATAAAACGTGTATGACCTGCTGGTAATACAGGGGTCTTATAGTGAGGTGAGCACATTGTATTGCTTATGGTTGAAGGGATTGTCACTTGAAGTGGATAAGAGGGGAATTCTTCCTTCCACTGACCACAAAGTCTGGGACATTAAATCCAATGATATAGACTCATTCACACCAATGTTATAGGGGCACAGATACCACTGACCATCAACATTACTCCTGAATTCTACACTCTGTAGTCTGTATTGTGTAAATAAATAGGCAAGACCCTCTACACACTGATCTCTGCACTTTATGTGATGTTGTGTGTTACACACTCCTGACCACTGCATCTGTATGGAATGCTGTATCTACATCATCCTGCTCCCTGCTGTGCATATGCTGTGCTGTACATTGCATACTCCTTACCAAGGTGTTAACTGCCTCAATGGTTGCTAGTTTTACAATCCTGTGTCCTGAGGTTTATGTGTGTCTGGGAGACTCTGGATTTTGCCGAGGATTGATTGATGGTCAGTGGTGTGTGTGCCCCAATGTTATAGAGGCACACAAACCACTGACCATCAACATTACTCCTAAACTCTGCACTCTGTGATCTGTAATTAAATAGGCCTGACCCCCTACACTCGGACGTCTGCACTTTATATGCTATGTTGTGTGTTACGTACTCCTGACCACTGCACTCTTTATGGTATGCTTTGCATTACATCATCCTGCTCCCTGCTGTGCATATGATGTGCTGTACGTTGCATACTCCTCACCAAGGTGTTTATTGCCTTAATGATTGCTAGTTGGACAGTCCTGTGTCCTGAGGTTTATGTGTGTCTGTGAGACCCTGGATAGTGGCGAGGAATATTTTGTGTGTACAAAGACTGCGAAATATGTGTGCACAGCATATGGCAAGTATACTCAGGCTCACCTCTTTAATCACTTCTGGACCAGAAGGTTTTACCCCCTTAATGACAAGGCCATTTTTTGCGATTCGGCACCGCATTATTTTAACAGACAATTGCGCGGTCGTATGACGCTGTACCCAAATTAAATGTATGTCCTTTTTTCCCCACAAATAGAGCTTTTTTTTGGTGGTATTTTGATCACCTCTGCGATTTTTATTTTTTTACGCTATAAACCCAGGGGCGATCACAGGGTTAAATGTGAGCCTAGGGGGTGTTTTCTAACTGTGAGGGGGATGGACTTATTGGATCAACACAGGGACCTGTGTTCTTAAATAGGAGGAACACAGGACCCCTGTGATGATCACCGACAGAACAGCGGTCTGCCGTGTTTATAACGGCAGACCGCCGTTCCGTCTTCCCGGGGAGCGATCGCGTAAACCCGCAGATCAACTTCCCCTCTAGCAAATCGCCGCGCGCGCGCCCCCATGTTTGCTTCCGAGGGGCAACGTATGGGTACGGCGGTTCGTGCAGCCGAGCCAGCCTGCCACAGTATATCTGCAGCGGGCGATAGGCAAGTGGTTAAGTGTTATTAAGCCCAGGATCCTGCATTTACTATATCTGGTCTCCCACATTACACAGAACATGAATGCAATTATTTTAGTAAATATATAAATAAATAAATAATACCTTTTCTTGTCAGCAGTATATACCAGTCTTGTGACTTCTATCAGTTCCTGGTAAAGCTTGTAGGAGGAGTTTTCATACTGCACTGAGCTGTCCTTCAGGATCCAGGACCCCTGACCCTCTGTCTGGACAGTGCTGATTGGCCCTGTGCTGATCGCATGCATCCTCCCAAGAAAAAAAAAAAACTCTCTAGCAATGCACACCAAACTGAGCATGTGCAGCCTGACTCCAAAGGCTCTGTTCTATCAGGAGAAGGATTGGGGACAGTGGAAATAGAGGAGGATCTGTTCATATAAGATTAAGCAGCCTTTTTTATACAATGCGGAGGATTAACCCCTTAGGTCCCACAGTGAGTATAACAAGCATGTTTTACTCCATATACAGACTGATTTTACTGTTGTGGGTTGAGTAACACTTTAGGCCATGCAAAACATTCAGTGCAGCGCAGCAACGTCAACCGCTCACTCCATATTTTGCCTCTCTATCAACGTGTCTCTCTTTCGTGTCATGATTAATTTGAAAATAATGAAGAAAAATGTGGGAAGTATATCAAACGATTCTTCAGAATTTCCAACGTAGCGATGTGCCAGAAAGAGACATCAGAATCGTCGCTGTCGTCACTTTTCGAATTTTCCTACCAATCGCTATCGCTCAGTTTCGCTGTTGCTGTTTTCCAGTTCTTCTAAAAGCACTTTTTGCGAAAAAGGAACGCTTTTTGGACGCCATGGTCTATTTTCCAGGCACAAAAAAATGGAAAAGCACAGGCAGGGCACTCGAAAAGTCACCGGGTGCAATCATGTGCTGAAATGGCATGGTACAGTGTAATCCGATAGGATCACAGCTTGGTATCATCTCATTTGGTGTATTTACACTTTTAACCACTTGCCGACCGCCGCAAGTACATATACTGCGGCAGTCAGCCCCTCACAGGCAAAGTGACGTACCGGTACGTCACTAGCCTGTGAGGCTCCGGGGAGCGAGCGCGCACCGCCGGAGGCGCGCTCCCGCGCGGTCACGGACCCCCGATGTCCGCCGCTCACTCACGATCGTCCGTGACAGCGGGAGAAAGGCAGGCGGCTAGTGTAAACAAGCCGCCTGTCATTCTCCCCTGTGTAGGAACAGTGATCATACGGTTCTACTATGTAGGACCGTTGATCATTGTTCCTACACCTCAAGCCACAGCCAATCACAGTTAGAATCACGCCTCTAGGGACACACACAGCCCCTCCCTCTCAAATAAAGTTAACCCCTTCACTACCAGTGTCATTTTACAGTAACAGTGCATATGTATAGCACTGATTACTGCAGTAATGTCACTGGTAACCCCAAAAGTGTCAAAAATGTCAGTCAAGGATCCGATCTGTCCGCCGCAATGTCACAGTACTGCAAAAAAAATCGCAAATCGCCGCCATTACGCGTTAAAAAACAAAACAACAAAAATGACAAAAATCTTTCCCTTTGTTAGTAAACGCGATAACTTTTGCGCAAACCAATCAAAATACGCTTTTTGCGATTTTTTTTACCAAACATATGTAGCATAAAACAAATTGGCTGAAAATGTTAAAAAATTTTGATTTTTACATTTTTTGGGGGAATTTCATATAAAAAAATGTGAAAAATATTGTTATTTTTGCAAAATTGACGCTCTTTTTTTGTTTATAGCGCATGATCAAAAAATCGCACAGGTGATCAAATACCACCAAAAGAAAGCTCTGTTTGTGGGAAAAAAAGGACGTCAAATTCGTTTAGGTACAGCGTCGCACGACCGCGCAACTGTCCGTTAAAATCACGCAGTGCCGAATCGCAAAATACCCCCTGGCAGGAAGGGGGTAAAATCTTCCGGGGCTTAAGTGGTTAAAATTGCCGCCTGTTCCAACCCCCTGCGTCACAACGCTTGCAGGGAAGGGAACCGGAAGACAGGTGCTGGCATCGGCCGAGAACACAGCAGGAGGATGGCTGGAGGACAGCGGGGGATCGCAGGGGAAAGTGCGCTTTATTGTGGGGTAATCCTGAGTGTGGCTCGGGGTTACAGCTTTTGGTACTCTATATTAACCCCGAGCCACACTTGGGAATACCACCAGGGGTTATTATAATTTACAATTTCGTGTTTCAAACTTTATCATACCCAGGATGCCTACTAGACTCTTGTTTGGACAGATTTAAGTGAGTTATTCCTAAGAATTACAGGCCTAAAATATAAAACAACAGATTTCCATGCAAAACAATGTACTGCTTTTAGCACAAACAATCTGACATAATCAGACCACCAGGGAGCTAAAAGTAGGCTGACCAGACGTCCCCGGTTTCTAGGGACAGTCCCCAGACTGAGGACACTGTCCCCTGACCAATTCTGTCCCCGGTTTTGTCCCCGGATTCAGGGCCAGAATACCATAGACAGGGCATCCCATGCTGGCTGAGAAACAGCCTGGTGGCTCGAATGCCGACGTCTCTGTGCATTATGTAGTCCTGTGCCCAGCGCTCTATGTATTATGTAGTCCAGTGCCCAGTGCTCTGTGTATTATGTAGTCTTGTGCCGAGTGCTCTGTGTATTATGTAGTCCTGTGCCCAGTGCTCTGTGTATTATGTAGTCCTGTGCCCAGCGCTCTGTGTATTATGCAGTCCTATGCCAAGCGCTCTGTGTATTATGTAGTCCTCTGCCCAGCGCTCTGTGTATTATTTAGTCCTGTCCCCAGCGCTCTGTGTATTATGTAGTCCTATACCCAGCACTCTGTGCATTATACAATCCTGTGCCAAGTGCTCTGTGTATTATGCAGTCTTGTGCCGAGTGCTCTGTGTATTATGCAGTCTTGTGCCGAGTGCTCTGTGTATTATGTAGTCGTGTGCCCAGTGCTCTGTGTATTATGTAGTCCTGTGCCCAGCACTCTGTGTATTATGCAGTCCTATGCCAAGCGCTCTGTGTATTATGTAGTCCTCTGCCCAGCGCTCTGTGTATTATGTAGTCCTGTCCCCAGCGCTCTGTGTATTATGCAGTCCTGTGCCCAGCGCTCTGTGTATTATGTAGTCCTGTGCCCAGTGCTCTGTGTATTATGCAGTTCTGTGCCCAGCACTCTGTGTATTATATAGTCCTGTGCCCAGTGCTCTGTGTATTATATAGTCCTGTGCCCAGTGCCCTGTGTATTATGTAGTCCTGTGCCCAGCGCTCTGTGTATTATGTAGTCCTGTGCCCAGTGCTCTGTGTATTATGCAGTCAGGTGCCCAGCACTCTGTGTGTTATGCAGTCCTGTGCCCAGTGCTCTGTGTAATATGCAGTCCTGTGCCCAGTGCTCTGTGTATTATGCAGTCTTGTGCCAAGTGCTCTGTGTATTATGTAGTCCTGTGCCCAGTGCTCTGTGTATTATGTAGTCCTCTGCCCAGCGCTCTGTGTATTATGTAGTCCTGTCCCCAGCGCTCTGTGTATTATGCAGTCCTGTGCCAAGCGCTCTGTGTATTATGTAGTCCTGTGCCCAGTGCTCTGTGTATTATGCAGTCCTGTGCCCAGCACTCTGTGTATTATGTAGTCCTGTGCCCAGTGCTCGGTGTATTATGTAGTCCTGTGCCCAGCGCTCTGTGTATTATGCAGTCCTATGCCAAGCGCTCTGTGTATTATGTAGTCCTCTGCCCAGCGCTCTGTGTATTATGTAGTCCTGTCCCCAGCGCTCTGTGTATTATGCAGTCCTGTGCCCAGCGCTCTGTGTATCATGTAGTCCTGTGCCCAGCGCTCTGTGTATTAAGCAGTCCTGTGCCCAGCGCTCTGTGTATCATGTAGTCCTGTGCCCAGTGCTCTGTGTATTATGTAGTCCTGTGCCCAGTGCTCTGTGTATTATGTAGTCCTGTGCCCAGCGCCCTGTGTATTATGTAGTCCTGTGCCCAGTGCCCTGTGTATTATGTAGTCCTGTGCCCAGTGCTCTGTGTATTATGCAGCCCTGTTCCCAGGGCTCTGTGTATTATGTAGTCCTGTGCCCAGCGCTCTGTGTATTATATAGTCCTGTGCCCAGTGCCCTGTGTATTATGTAGTCCTGTGCCCAGCGCTCTGTGTATTATGTAGTCCTGTGCCCAGTGCTCTGTGTATTATGCAGTCAGGTGCCCAGCACTCTGTGTGTTATGCAGTCCTGTGCCCAGTGCTCTGTGTAATATGCAGTCCTGTGCCCAGTGCTCTGTGTATTATGCAGTCTTGTGCCAAGTGCTCTGTGTATTATGTAGTCCTGTGCCCAGTGCTCTGTGTATTATGTAGTCCTCTGCCCAGCGCTCTCTGTATTATGTAGTCCTGTCCCCAGCGCTCTGTGTATCATGCAGTCCTGTGCCAAGCGCTCTGTGTATTATGTAGTCCTGTGCCCAGTGCTCTGTGTATTATGCAGTCCTGTGCCCAGCACTCTGTGTATTATGTAGTCCTGTGCCCAGTGCTCGGTGTATTATGTAGTCCTGTGCCCAGCGCTCTGTGTATTATGCAGTCCTATGCCAAGCGCTCTGTGTATTATGTAGTCCTCTGCCCAGCGCTCTGTGTATTATGTAGTCCTGTCCCCAGCGCTCTGTGTATTATGCAGTCCTGTGCCCAGCGCTCTGTGTATTATGTAGTCCTGTGCCCAGCGCTCTGTGTATTAAGCAGTCCTGTGCCCAGCGCTCTGTGTATCATGTAGTCCTGTGCCCAGTGCTCTGTGTATTATGTAGTCCTGTGCCCAGCGCCCTGTGTATTATGTAGTCCTGTGCCCAGTGCCCTGTGTATTATGTAGTCCTGTGCCCAGCGCTCTGTGTATTATGCAGTCCTGTGCCCAGCGCTCTGTGTATTATGTAGTCCTGTGCCCAGTGCTCTGTGTATTATGTAGTCCTGTGCCCAGCGCTCTGTGTATTATGTAGTCCTGTGCCCAGTGCTCTGTGTATTATGTAGTCCTGTGCCAAGCGCTCTGTGTATTACGCAGTCCTGTGCCCAGCGCTCTGTGTATTATGTAGTCCTCTGCCCAGCGCTCTGTGTATTACGCACTCCTGTGCCCAGCGCTCTGTGTATTAAGCGGTCCTGTGCCATTAGCCAAAAAATAAAAATGTCCCTGGATTTCCTTTTAAAAATCTGGTCATCTTAGCTTAAAGTTTAATTTTCAAGACAAGAGATCAAAAGTCAATTAATTTCAGGGTTTCAAAACTCTCCCTTAATCAGGGCGAAGGAACAAGATAACATAAAATTGTGCAAAATGAGGATGTAAAAATACAAACACAATTTGATATGGCCTAATATACATATAAAAATACGTATAAACATAGGGTATGTGTAGAACACATCATAAATTATACTAGAAATAGTGACAATAACCATATGTGTAGATGAACCGGCAAAAAATGCTGTAGCACTGCCAACCCCCCCCCCCCCCCCCCCCAAGGGCTGCTAAAATTTGGTTTTCCCACTCCTGCACAGCCAGACGACAGGGCTCTGCATCCCTTTAGACGTGTTCCTATTGGGAGTATCTCACCAAAAATGACATTTTTGTTGCAGGGGATGCCAGAAATCTGACTTGTATCTTAGTGCAGACTTCTGGGAAAATCTGTGAGCCAATCACACAAGCAGGAAATTATGTTTCTGGGGGTTGTGGTCAGTATACATTCTGTGTACAGAACAGCTCCAGGCGGCCATATTGTATTGCATTTTCAGAAAATTACAGAGCTGCAGATTGAAAAGGAAAGGTCATTTTTAATAACATTCAATCACAATATGACTTGTGTCGCAATTGTATACGCTATATTATTTTTTATTCATTTGCTATTTATTCCCCACAAAAATGGAGTTACCCTTTAACCACTTGCCGACCGCCCCCCACGGATATACTGCGGCAGGCTGGCTGGGCTGCGCAAACCAACCGGTGGGTACGTCGGTTGGCGGGAGTGCTCCTGGGGGCGAGCTAGGCAGTGGGGATGCCGATGCACAGGGCTGGCGGCAGCGATTGCTGCCAGGCACCCGCAATCGTTCCCCGCTGGGAGAGAAGGGCGGTCTGATGATGTAAACACAGCTGACTGTTCTTCTCTCTGGAATGATCACAGAGAGCCTGTGACCCTCCTATATAGGATCACAGGTCTCTGTGTTCATTTCACAAGTCCCTCCCCTATACAGTTAGAAAGCACCCCCTAGGCTCACACTTAACCCTTTATTGCCCCTGGTGTTAACCCTTCCCTGCCAGTGTCATTATTACAGTAACAGTGCATATTTTTAGCACTGATTACTGTAGTAATGTCACTGGTACCCCCAAAAATGTCAGTTAGGGGTCTGACCTGTCCGCCGCAATGTCACAGTCTCGATAAAAATCACTGATCGCCGCCATTACTAGTAAAAAAAATAAATAAATAAAAATGACATAAATCTCCCATAGGCTCACATTTAACCCCTTGATCACCCGCAGTGTTAACCCCTTCCCTGCCAGTGTCATTATTACAGTAACAGTGCATATTTGTAGCACTGATTACTGTAGTAATGTCACTGGTCCCCCCAAAAGTGTAAAAAATGTCAATTTTCGCAATGTCACAGTCCCGCTACAAATCGCTGATCGCCGCCGCCATTACTAGTAAAAAAAATAAATAAATAAAAATGACATAAATATTTCCCTTACTGCCGGTTCACACTGAAGCGGCACGACTTCGGGGGCGACCTGTGAAGTCGCGTGCACCGTGACTTCGGCGCGACTTGCACGGACTTCATAAAATGAAAGTCTATGCAAGTCGCTCCAGGTCGCCCCGAAGTAGTACAGGACCCTTTTTCTAAGTCGGAGCGACTTGTGTCACTCCTATTAGAACCGTTCCTGTACTACACAATGGACCACGACGGTGCGTGACTTGTCAGGCTGACCAAGTCGCCTGACAAGTCGTACTAGTGTGAACTGGCACTTAGTTTGCAGACGCGATAACTTTTATGCAAACCAATAAAAATACACTTATTGCGATGGCTTTTACCAAAAATATGTAGCAGAATATATATTGGCCTAAAATTATGAAAAAAATGTGATTTTTAATTTTTTTTTCTTGGGATTGTTATATAGCAGAATGTGAAAAATATTGATTTTTTCTTTTTTTTTTCAGAATTGTTTCTCTTTTTTTGTTTATAGCGCAAAATCTAAAATCCGCAGAAGTGATCAAATATCACCAAAATAAATCTCTATTTGTGGGGATAAAAAAAGACATCAATTGTATTTGGGTCGCATGACCGCGCAATTGTTAGTTAACCGCTTGCTGACCGCCGCACGACTATTTACTGCGGCGGTCAGCCCCTCACAGGCAGAGCGACGTAGTACTACGTCGCTAGCCTGTGAGGGTCTAGGGAGCGAGCGCGCGCCCCCGGAGGCACGCTCCCGCTCCCGTGCGGTCACGGACCCCCCCGCGCGTGTGACCGGCGGACCCGATGTCCGCCGGTCACTCGGAGATCGTCGGTGCAGAGGGAGAAAGGCAGGCGGCTGATGTAAACAAGCCGCCTGTCATTCTCCCCTGTGTAGGAATGGTGATCATACGGTTCTACTATGTAGGACCGTTGATCACTGTTCCTACACCTCAAGCCACAGCCAATCACAGTTAGAATCACGCCCCTAGGGACACACATAACCCCTCCCTCTCAAAAAAAAAAGTTAACCCCTTCACTGCCAGTGTAATTTTACAGTAACAGTGCATATTTATAGCACTGATTACTGCAGTAATGTCACTGGTAACCCCAAAAGTGTCAAAAATGTCAGTCAAGGGTCCAATCTGTCCGCCGCAATGTCACAGTACCGCAAAAAAAAATCACAGATCGCCGCCATTACTCGTTAAAAAAAAAAAAAACAACAAAAATGACAAAAATCTTTCCCTTTGTTAGTAAACGCAATAACTTTTGCGCAAACCAATCAAAATACGCTTTTTGCAATTTTTTTTACCAAACATAGGTAGCATAAAACAAATTGGCTGAAAATGTTAAAAAATTTTGATTTTTACATTTTTTTGGGGGGGAATTTCATATAAAAAAATGTGAAAAATATTGTTATTTTTGCAAAATTGTCGCTCTTTTTTTGTTTATAGCGCATGATCAAAAAATCGCACAGGTGATCAAATACCACCAAAAGAAAGCTCTGTTTGTGGGAAAAAAAGGACGTCAAATTTGTTTAGGTACAGCGTCGCACGACCGCGCAATTGTCCGTTAAAGTCACGCAGTGCCGAATCACAAAATAGGCCCTGGTCAGGAAGGGGGTAAAATCTTCCGGGGCTTAAAGCGGAGTTCCAGCCATTTCACTCACCTGTCCAACGGTCCAGCGATGCGGCCGCCCGAAGCCTCGATCCTCTCCCTCGGCGCTGGCATCACTGCTGTGGGCACCCGGCTGTGACAGTTTGCGGCTTCGCAGCCGGGTACCCACTGCGCATGCGCGAGTCGCGCTGCGCGTCTTGATTGGCCGACAATCTTCTGGGACCTCTGACATGTCCCAGAAGATTGCAGGGAGGGAGGGGGAGAGGAGAACTTCCGTTCAGGGCGCCGCGGCGCTCCGAGCGGAAGTGGGATCGGGTACCTGTCAAAACTAGGTACCCGCTCCCCCCCCCAAAAAAATGACATGCCAAATGTGGCATGTCAGGGGGTTAGAATACATAAAGCCAGAGGCGTAACTAGTACCTTCAGGGCCCCGGTGCAAGAAACCATGAAGGGCCCCCCCCCCCCCCGGACCCCTGGCCGGGGCCCTTCCCTTCAAGCCTGTTGCTCTTCCCACTGATCCTGGGGCCCTTTACTCTCATTGCGGGACCCTTTCACAAATTCTGCAGTAGGCTCCCTTCCTGCCATCTTGGGTCCTCCCCACTGTGGTGGAATGCCAGGAATTTCATCCACTGGTGTCAGTCGTTTTTATTTTTTGGTATTTTAATCGTATTATTTTTTATTATTTTATTTTATTTTTTTACAATGCCACTGACTATGACTCTGTCCATTCAGAAAAGGAAGGAGCTGGTAAATTACATATCTACCGACCCCTTCCTGGTTCTCTATTTTGACACATCCCCTGCAGCATCCAGAAGGAGAGGAAAGAGAGCACAGTAGTGGGAGCACACAGCGGCCCAGAGACAGCAGAACACAAGTGAACTGGATAGGAGTGAAGGGGGCAGCATACAGAGGAACCAATCTCCTCCATTTTCCTCCTGCAGCTACAGGAGGAAAAAAGAGAACAGTGATTTCTCTACATGCTGCCCCCGCTGCCCCTCCTATCCAGGTGTACAGGGGAGCCGCACAGGCCCCCTGGAGCATGGGGCCCGGTTGCAATTGCAACCCCTGCAACCCCTGTAGTTACGCCCCTGCATAAAGCGGAAGTTCCGTTTTTGGGTGGAACTCCACTTTAAGTGGTTAAAGTAACACAGTGCAGAATCGCAAAAAATGGCCTGGTCATTAAGGGGGTAAAACTTTCCGGAGCTGAAGGGGTTAAATATAGCACTTGGGCTTTCACATATAGCGGTTACCCGCAGCACTTTAGGATCTCCGGGATGGTTCCTATTAGATCATTTTTCCATTAAAGGTTCTGATGACGTCGCGCACTGTGGAATCATCTGGTGAAATGCAGACTTTGCAGACATAATAAAATGAAGCTGTTAGGGGGATAGCGAGGGTTGCCCTGGCCGGGGGTTGTCCTGACAACCTCGGAACATTTCTGCCCCTTTAATATGAAGAGCCGTGAGGTCATATAGAAAATGACAGCTCAGGAAACCAGCGAGGAGGACAACTTAGGTGGCGATTTTCAGGCAATTTGCAGATTTCTGGGTGATGAGTCCGATTGTTGAAGTGCTATTTTATGTGCAAACATTAAAAAAATTACATTTTAGAAAGGTTTGTGTCCAGTTGGTTTAAAGTTGATATTTATTCATCGGTCATGGACAGCGGCACATATCGCGCCTGATTCATGAAAAGGCGTTATGATTTTTGCATCATCTTTTTTTTTTTTTTGCAAATGTCATGTCTGTTTTTTTTCCATCAAAATTTGACAATTCACATCTATGCACATCCATCAATATTTATTTACACAGATTTTTTGGGGGATAAATAAAAATTTTCTCCTGCGTACTTTTTCTTACATTTGTGTGCACAATTTTCTTATAGTGACATTAAACAATATCCTGATCCTCCGAAAATAATTCTTACACATCTACTACTTGCCCTGTAAAAGATATTTTTTTAACCACTTCTGGAAAGGAAGGATTTGCCCCCTTAATGACCAGGCCATTTTTTTGCGATTCGGCGACACATTATTTTAACAGAAAATTGCGCGGTCGTGTGACGCTGTACCTAAATAAAATTGATGTCCTTTTTTTCCCACAAATAGAGCTTTCTTTTGGTGGTAATTGATCACCTGTGCGCTATAAAGAAAAAAACAGCGACAATTCTGAAAAAAAACAATTGTAGCGGGTTTTCCAGGCATTGGGCCTGAGGTGGGTCTGCCATTGTTACCGGTTACCTCTCCAGCCCATGTGAGCTGCGACCTTGGGTGTGAGAACTGAGATATGGACAACTCCGACATCTTTGTTTGGTTGATTTATTGTATTGTTAGGGGATGGGAGAAGGGAATGAGTGGGATACTCCTTTGGCTCGACCATATACAATTCTGGGACTTTATAGCAAAAATGCCCGTTATCGCTGTCTAGCCCACGCTTACTGACGCTTGGAACACATTGTATCTCTGAAAGCAGTGCTGGAACTCCGACTTAAGTCCAAAAGATCCAGGACTGTAGAATACTGAACTTCTAACAATACTTGCACTCAAAAGTCACTGACTCCCCCCCCCCCCCCCCCCAGTGCCATCGTAAGAGCATTAAAGGGCCTCGGGCAATGCAGTGCACTGGGGCCCCGCCTACACAACCACCCACGAGAATAAAAATGCAAATTATGGATAAGGCAATATTTATTGGTACAGCAGTGCCAGGCTAATGACAGCTCCCAAGTTCGGGGGGCTGGGTCCGGTGAACACACACACGGACTCGACTGTCCTGTGGGTGCCTGTTCCCATAGAGGCAGACAGGCATTCCTGCAGTTTTGGGCTCCCCCTCCATGGCCCAAGTGGCCTGACAGCAGCGCAGGGCCGACAGGCGCTTGCCACCTGCTAAGTACGACGGTGGGATGCACACGGGAATCAGGACTAATATTTGGCTGGGCCTGGGTTGCTGGGTAGGTGGGGCCCCCCCGGGCAACTGCCCAGCGTGCCCATTCGGTAAGATGGCCCTGCCCCCTCCCGCCTTGCACTGGCTTGAGGTAGCTTGCTGTAAAATCCTATATGGCTGCAACTCTCAACTGATGCACTCACACTGTACACTGACTCTTCAGGGCCCAACTGCAGGCGCCCCCTTTAACACTTCAGGGTCCCCTGAATAGGTACCCCCTCTATCGCCTCAGGGTCCTCTGACCAGGTACCCCCTTTACAGCTAGCTGATACTTGGATCCTAGAACCGTCTCCGGAGTGGCCCCCACTGACACTAGGGGCAATCCTCAGTACTCACGACCTGTGTAGGCTTTCCTGGGACTGGACCCCTCTTTCCCTCCGCTGGTTCTCAGCACACCGGATCCCCTCAGCTCAACTCAGCACTCTCTGGATTCTCAGACAGCACCCCAAGACATCCGCTTCCTCTGACAGGAGGAGAAACAGCCGCACTCTCCTTCCTGGGACTCTGCTCCCGCCAAAGACGCAGAGTCACGCACTTCCCCCCAACTTATACCCACTCCCAGAATCCTTTGCAGCAGAATCTGCCTTCTGGGGTAGGTACAAGCCTGAATGTGTCCCTGATTGGGTTTCCTCCACTGCCCTATGAGAAGCCTCCCACAGAGCCAGTGGGGAGACTTCCCTCTCAGCAGACTCACCTGGAAGCCATGACACCCTAACCAAGCAGAAATCATGGCCCTGCTGTTAGGCAGACAAGTCCCACTATGCATTTACCTAACACCTACCTGTAGGACTCTGGTCTGGCCACATCTGGAGTATGCTGTCCAGTTCTGGGCACCGGTCCTCAGGAAGGATGTGCTGGAACTGGAAAGAGTCCAGAGAAGGGCAACAAAGATAATTAGGGGAATGGAGGACATCAGCTATGAGGAAAGACTACAAGCATTAAACTTATTCTCTCTGGAGAAGAGACGATTGAGAGGGGATATGATATCAATGTACAAATACTGTACTGGCGACTCTAGCATAAGGAACAAACTCACTAAAACTAGAGGAAAAACGGTTTAACCTTAAAATACATAAGGAGTTCTTTACTGTCAGAGCAGTAAGGATGTGGAATTCTCTTCCACAAGCAGTGGTATCAGCAGGGAGCATCCATAGCTTCAAAAAACTATTAGATGGGCAGCTTAAAGACAACAACATACAGGGGTATACAATGTACGGTTAACAGCAAACACACACATACACCATAGGTTCAACTCGATGGACTGATGTCTTTTTTCAACCTCAAAAACTATGTAACTATAAATATGTTTAACATTCTGCTATATAACATTCCCAAAATCAAAATTTTTCATCCTTTTTGGTCAGTTTGTATTCTGCTACATATTTTTGGTATAAAAAAACCCCTGCAATAAGCGTATTTTGGTTGGTTTGCGTACAAGTTATCGCGTCTACAAACTAGGGGAAAGATTTATGTCATTTTTATTTATTTATTTAGTTTTTAACTAGTAATGATCTGCGATTTTTAGCAGGACTGCGACATTGCGGCGGACAGATCAGACACTGACATGTTTGACACTTTTTTGGGGGTACCAGTGACATTAATACAGTAATCAGTGCTAAATATTATGCACTGTTACTGTAAAAATAACACTGGCAGAGAAGGGGTTAACACTGGGGGTGATCAAAGGGGTTAATGTATGCCTAAGTATGCTTGCTAACTGTGTGGGGGAAGGGTTCTGTGACAGGCACAAAGAGATCGGGGTGTCAGCTTAGCTGAAACTTCTGATCTCTCAATGCCTGTCTGACAGAAGACACGTCTGCTTTGTTTACATAAGAAGGGGGGTCTTCGGTCAGTTTCTCTGACGATTGCGGGAGACCGGCGGCAATCGCCACGGCTGCTCCTGCGGCCCACCTCTAAACACAGCAGGAGCGTGGCTCAGCCGGGGTGCGGGCGCCGCCAAGACCTTGTGCACAAAATCACGTAGCACTACGTAGTTTTGCGCAGCCGAGCAGCCCTGCCGCAGTAATACTACGGTGGGCGGTTGGCAAGAGGTTAAGTGAGCAACAGAGGGCGGCCATGTTCCTATGTAGGGTGGGACCATGGAAAATGAATGTAGCTTGGATCACAGCAGGAAAAAAAAAAACTGTGTTAGGACTACATAACACCTCCTTCTCTTCTCTATAACAGGAGGAGGTGTTTTGTAGTCCAGAGAACAATGCTAACTGATAACAGTCCAAATGTTCTCAACTTACAAGTTTGCTGGATGGATGAACAGCTTTTGTTTTACTTTTATTTGTTGATTTGATATAATAAAACACTTTCACAGCACGCTGGTCCAGGGGCAGACTGGCAACTTTCGGCCCTGGGGGCAAGTACAAACAAGAGGCCCATGGTGCAGCAGCTCGCCCCCCCCCCTCCCACTCTCCTTCTTCTAGTCCTCCTCCTGATCCCCATTCCAAGCTGAAGCCCTGCTCCAGATACTCTCTACTTACCGGCTGAATCTGGGTTCCCAACCTGGCCAGCAGGGGGCGGTTGGGAGAGCTGGGATAGCTTGGTTGGGGCTGGCTGGGGGATAAGAGTCTCAAGTGGGGCATGGAACCGGCCTCTGCTCAGTCACCGTTTACACCATCCATGCTGGGGGGAGACCTGCACTCTGTCCTTGTCTTCAAACCGCACTCAGTAGATCAGTGGCATGGACTTTTTAATTCTCTTCACCAAGAATCCTTTAGGCATGTCTGTGGCAGAAGCAGTGCAGTCTTTTTACGGGGCATCAGAGTGGCCCAGGGGGCAATTTCCCCCCTACCCCCTGGCCCAGTCCTCCCCTGCGCTGGTCTGTCTGCAGTGAAGGGGGCACGGCACGCTGGTCTGTCTGCATTGAAGGGGGCATGCTAGTCTGTCTGCATTGAAGGGGGCATGGCGCGCTGGTCTGTCTGCATTGAAGGGGGCATGCTGGTCTGTCTGCATTGAAGGGGACATGCTGGTCTGTCTGCATTGAAGGGGGCACGCTAGTCTGTCTGCATTAAAGGGGGCATGGTGCGCTGGTCTGTCTGCATTGAAGGGGGCATGCTGGTCTGTCTGCATTGAAGGGGGCATGCTGGTCTGTCTGCATTGAAAGGGGGCACGCTGGTCTGTCTGCATTGAAAGGGGGCATGCTGGTCTGTCTGCATTAAAGGGGGCACGGCACGCTGGTCTGTCTGCATTGAAGGGGGCACGCTGGTCTGTCTGCATTGAAGGGGGCACGGCACGCTGGTCTGTCTGCATTGAAGGGGGCATGGCACGCTGGTCTGTCTGCATTGAAGGGGGCACGGCACGCTGGTCTGTCTGCATTGAAGGGGGCACGCTGGTCTGTCTGCATTGAAGGGGGCACGCTGGTCTGTCTGCATTGATGGGGGCACGCTGGTCTGTCTGCATTGAAGGCCAAAGAAACTTTGATTCATGTGGGGTGGTCCCCTGAGTGCCACATCCCAAATAGGAATACAAGAACAAAAGAGTTCCCCTTGGGGCGGGACTTTTAAGGCACTATATAATATCAAGATACACAATTTATTTGAAAATTTTATTGAAAAAGTAGATATATACAAAACAAGAAGAATATGTTAAAATGCTGGCAAGTTATACAGACATAATGTACACAGTGAAATGCACCACAAATAAACCGCGGGTATTCACCCGACGCGTTTCGGAGAGGAACCCCGAACTCCTTCTTCAGGGGTGCCCGCAGGAAGTGGTCTAAAAATAATTAGTATGTAAGTCACATGTCACTCAGACAAAAATATGTACATTATAGTATTTTGACAAAATTTTCCAAAGCACTTACATGTTATCACGTACCTGGTGGAGACCAAGCTGTAGAGGGGGCTTCTCTTGCTCCTCCTGTCCAACACCCCTGATAGAGATGACAGGCGGTGTAGGACACAGAGTGGCACGAGGGCCGGAATAGCAGGAGATGTCTTGGCAGAAGACTGATGGCTGTGGATCACCGGATGAACACCTGAAACTGGAACTCGGTGATGCTGGATGAGAAGGCAGGAGCGAAATCGGAACACAAGCCAAGGGGTTGTCAACAGCCGGACAGCACGGGTACAGGAACGTGAAGCAGAAGCGGAGTCAGGATACAAGCCGAAGTCGGTACACAGTCTGGCAGCAAGGTACAAGGGCATAAGGCAAGGCAGGGTCAAACACAGGCTGAGGTCACAAGGCAGGCAGGAATCCAAGGAGAGTCAAAAGGCAAGCCGGGTCGGTATAACAGGAAATCCACAAGCAGGTCAGGGCACAGGTAAACAGGAACACAAGCTGAAAGACCACTCAGCAATGTGCTCCTGTCACCGCCTGGTATAAATAGGCCGTTTGGCGCCAATTGCGTGCGCACGTTGCGTACGCACGTTCGCGCGTTTGCGCATTGGCGCGTTCGCGCATTGGTGCATGCGCATTCGCACATTGCTTCCCGTGTGCCTGGGCATGCGCACTGAGCGTCTCTTACATTGCCCCCCCCCCCAATGGGCGGCCTCCGGATGCCCATCTGCAACATCTTCTCAGGATGAAGCTGAAAAAAGGTTTGAATTAGATCCGTAGCATGGAGGTTGGCTTCTGGTTCCCAAGAATTTTCTTCCGGGCCATAGCCCTTCCATTTAATTAGGTACTGGACAGTACCTCCTCTTTTCCTACAGTCTAATATTGCTTCAACCTCGTATTCTTCGTTGCCATCAATAGTTTCAGGCGGAGGTGGATCCGACTCTCGGTCAGGAAATGGATTGGGTCTGGTAGGCTTCAGTAGGGATACATGGAAAACAGGGTGAATTCTGTATGTTTCCGGGAGTGAAAGTTCATAGGCAGCAGGATTGATTTTTCTCTTAATAGAGAATGGACCGATATATCTAGGCCCCAGTTTCTTAGACGGACATGACAGTTTTAGATTGATAGAGGATAACCAAACCTTGTCTCCCGGTCTGAGGTTTAGATCTCCCCTCCTCTTCCTATCAAAAAATTTTTTGTTGTCTTGCTGTGCTCTGACAATGGCATCTTGCAATAATTTGTTGTTGGTTTGCAGAAATGTAGCTTTTTCCTGGACTGCGGGAACCAAGGAATCAGGTATTACGTCAGGCATAAAGGCTGGGAAGTACCCATAGTTTGCAAAAAACGGGGCTTGACCCGTGGCTGAATGCACTGCGTTATTATATGCAAACTCTGCTAGGGGTAAAAGTGATGCCCAGTCGTCTTGTGAGAAAGATGAAAAACACCGGAGGTACTGCTCCAGGGTCTGGTTTGTACGCTCCGTTTGCCCTTTTGTTTGCGGGTGATAAGCTGAGGAAAAGTACGTGTCAATTTTTAATGTTTTGCAAAGGCCTCTCCAGAATCTCGAAGTAAATTGCACCCCTCGGTCTGAAGTGATATTACTAGGAACCCCGTGGAGCCGAACCACTTCCTTGATGAAGGTTTGGGCAGTTTCCATTGCTGAGGGAGTTCCCAACATAGGGATAAAGTGGGCCATCTTTGTTAGTCTGTCGACCACCACAAAGATGGTCGTGAATCCTTCAGACGGAGGGAGCTCAACGATAAAGTCCATGTTTATCATTTCCCAAGGCCTCTTGGGAATGGGCAAAGGTCTTAGCAAACCCCAGGCTTTGGCCTTGTCATTCTTGTTCCGGATGCAGATTGTACAGGTGCTAACATAAGTACGGCAGTCGGACCTCAGACCAGGCCACCAAAAGGACCGTTGTACCAGGTCAACCGTTTTAGATATCCCAAAGTGCCCTGCCAAGGGGTGATCATGGCACAGGCCGAGGATCTTGGCACGTAGACCTGGAGGTACAAACACTTTTTGGTTATAGAAAAACAGACCTTCTTGTTCCTGAAGGCACATACCTGATGGTAAAACATCCCTTGTGGATGCCTGCTTCAGCTGCGTTAACAGATCCGCTTGCAAAAGTAGAAAACTTTGGGATGGCAGGATTGTGTCTACTGGGTGACACTCTTCGTCCTCTGGGTACATGCGGGAAAGTGCATCAGGTTTGCCATTCTTGGAGCCTGGCCTGTAGGTGATATGGAAGGTAAAACGAGAAAAGAACAGTGCCCACCTGGCTTGACGTGGTTTCAGTCTCTTAGCTGTTCGGAGGTACTCCAGATTTTTGTGGTCGGTAAAGATCAGGATAGGGTGAGATGCTCCTTCTAATAGGTAGCGCCATTCCTCCAAGGCCGCCTTGATGGCCAGTAATTCCCGGTCTCCAACATCGTAGTTCCTTTCTGCTGGGCTGAGTTTCCTGGAAAAGAAGGCAACAGGATGAAGAAGAGATCTCGTACCTGAACGCTGTGACAGGATGGCACCTATGGCATTTTCTGAAGCATCCACCTCGAGAACATAGGGCAGAGCGGGATTTGGGTGTCGTAAGATAGGTGCAGTAGTGAATAGGATCTTCAACTGGTCAAACGCAGCTTGTGCTGCCGGTGTCCATTGGAAACGGGTGCCTTGCCTTGTTAGCTGGGTGACTGGAAGCATAATGGCGGAGAAGTTCTTGATAAACTTGCGGTAAAAATTAGCGAAGCCAATGAACCTTTGTGTGCTCTTCCTGTCTGTGGGAGTGGGCCATTCGAGGATCGATTTGACCTTTTGGGGGTCCATGGAGATCCCAGAAGTGGAAATGACGAGTCCCAAGAATTGGATTGATTCCTTTTCGAACTCGCATTTCTCAGCCTTTGCGTATAATCCATGGTCTCTTAGGCGGCCGCGAACCTTCTTGACATGTTCACGGTGCATTTCAATGGAACCTGAAAAGATAAGAATATCGTCAAGGTAGACAATCATAAACAAATCAAGGAAGTCTCTGAAAATATTGTTTACGAAATGCTGAAAAGTAGCTGGAGCATTGCACAATCCAAAGGGCATGACAAGGTACTCGAAGTGGCCGAATCTTGTGCGAAAGGCGGTCTTCCACTCGTCGCCCTCACGGATCCGTACTAGGTTGTATGCTCCACGTAGGTCAAGTTTTGTGAATACCGTGGCTGCCCTGAAACTTTGGAAAAGTTCAGAAACTAAGGGCAGGGGGTATCTGTTTTTGACAGTAACCTTGTTCAACTCCCGATAATCAACACAGGGGCGTAGAGAATGATCCTTCTTTTCAACGAAGAAAATACCAGCCCCTGCGGGGGACGTAGAGGGCCGGATGAAGCCTTTTTTCAGGTTTTCGTCAATGTAAAGGCGTAATGCCTCAAGTTCTAGTTCAGAGAGGGGGAAGATACGCCCAAACGGTATTTCAGCACCTGGTAAAAGTTCAATTGGGCAGTCATACGACCGGTGAGGTGGTAGGATGTCTGCTTTCTGTTTATCAAAGACTTCCAAGAACTCATGGTAAGCTGCAGGCACAAGTTGGGATGCAGAGGGATCAGGTTGCAGGCCCAAAAGTGATGCAGGTTTCCCCGGACTGGGCTGGAAGCAGTTTTGTTGACAATAGGTGGATGGAAATGCCACTTCTCCTGACTTCCAGTTTATCTGAGGATTGTGTGCTTGTAGCCATGGGATACCGAGAATGATAGGGAACAGAGGAGATGGGATAATATCCAAGCACAAGTATTCTCGGTGGCCTTTATTAGAGATAGCCAGTAATGGGCAGGTTTCTTGGGTTATAGGCCCGGACTTGAGATGGGATCCGTCAGCTAGATGGATAGATAACTGACGGGTTTTCGCTTGCAGAGGGATCTGATGACGCTGAGCAAAGTCACTGTCCATGAAACAGCTGCAAGCGCCGGAGTCAATAATGACTGGGACTTGGATGGTCTTTTCGAGAATCTGTAGTGAGAGAGGTAGAGTAATGTGAGTGGACAGATCCTTCCCAGAACTGTTTGCAAGGTAAGAAGGAAAAGCAAACTGAGACTTACTAGGCCGCACCGGGCAGGTCTGAAGGTAATGTCCGGCTTCCCCACAATAGAGGCATAAGTTGTTCCGGCGTCTTCGCAATCTCTCCTCAGTGGTTAGTGGAGAACGTAAAAGTCCGAGTTGCATGGGCTCCACACTGGAGGTTGTGGGGAAAGCGACAGGTGGACGAAAAGCCGGAGGTGACGGCACATGAGGCAACATCCAGGTAGGTCTGGAACTTCCAGCTCTCTCCACTCTCCTCTCCCTGATCCTGCGGTCAAGCTGGATAGTAAGACTAATAAGGTCATCAAGAGAATCAGGTGTACCCACTCTGGCAAGTTCATCCTTAAGGCCCTCTGATAGGCCGAGACGGAATTGATGCCGTAAGGCTGCATCATTCCAGCCTGTATCGGAAGCCCATCTGCGGAATTCGGCGACATAGTCCTCAGCAGGGCGGCGGCCTTGTTGTAACGTATGTAGGGTTGCTTCGGCTGTAACAGATCGCTGGGGGTCGTCATAAAGCTGCGCCATTGCTTCGAAGAATGATGAGATGGTGTTCAGGGCTATACTATTTTGTTCCAGCAGACGGTGGGCCCAGGATTGCGGCTCTCCGAGAAGTAGAGAGATCACGAACCCCACCTTGGTGGATTCAAGTGAGAAAGTACGTGGCTGCAGGGCAAAGTATAGCTCACAAGAATTCCTGAAAGCCCGGAATTTGTGTCGGTCACCCGAAAATCGTTCTGGAGCAGGTACCCGAGGTTCTGGTGGTGGCAAAACCACTGCAGGTGTAGATAGAGCCCGTTCGGGCACGGAGGACCCAGGTGCCGGGGTTGCCGGGATAGAAGCCATGGATTGGATGCGACCCTCTAATTGGAAGTAGCCCTCTTGCAAGGATTTGACTGCTTGGGTAAGCGAAGCAAGTTGCTGGCATAATGTCTCTAGAGGTGAAGCCCCTCTCTCGGTCTCCGACATCTGGCTGAGTGGTACTATCACGTACCTGGTGGAGACCAAGCTGTAGAGGGGGCTTCTCTTGCACCTCCTGTCCAACACCCCTGATAGAGATGACAGGCGGTGTAGGACACAGAGTGGCACGAGGGCCGGTATAGCAGGTGATGTCTTGGCAGAAGACTGATGGCTGTGGATCACCGGATGAACACCTGGAACTGGAACTCGGTGATGCTGGATGAGAAGGCAGGAGCGAAGTCGGAACACAAGCCAAGGAGTTGTCAACAGCCGGACAGCACGGGTACAGGAACGTGAGGCAAAAGCGGAGTCAGGATACAGGCCGAAGTCGGTACACAGTCTGGCAGCAAGGTACAAAGGCATAAGGCAAGGCAGGGTCAAACACAGGCTGAGGTCACAGGTAGGCAGGCAGGAATCCAAGGAGAGTCAAAGGCAAGCCGGGTCAGTATAACGGGAAATCCACAAGCAGGTCAGGGCACAGGTAGACAGGAACACAAGCTGAAAGACCACTCAGCAATGTGCTCCTGTCACCGCTTGGTATAAATAGGCCGTTTGGCGCCAATTGCGTGCGCACGTTGCGTACGCACGTTCGCGCCTTCGCGCGTTCGCGCATTGGCGCATGCGCATTCGCACATTCCTTCCCGTGTGCCTGGGCATGCGCACTGAGCGTCTCTTACAGAGGCTGTGGAATTGGGTGTCAGTGGTGGTCTCCATAACACATTATCAGAAGATTTCATTTGTATTCCCCCTTGGATGTGGGTTCTTTTGAAACCGATTAGCGCTGCGCCTGTTCTATTACTGTTATTTTGATCTTTTGCAAACATTCAAAGATTTTGTGTCAGCTGCTTCTTCTTACCTCTTCTACAAACTAGTTTTCGCCCAGCGCAGTATATTGGCAAGGCAGGGTCAAACACAGGCTGAGGTCACAAGGCAGGCAGGAATCCAAGGAGAGTCAAAAGGCAAGCCGGGTCGGTATAACAGGAAATCCACAAGCAGGTCAGGGCACAGGTAAACAGGAACACAAGCTGAAAGACCACTCAGCAATGTGCTCCTGTCACCGCCTGGTATAAATAGACCGTTTGGCGCCAATTGCGTGCGCACGTTGTGTACGCACGTTCGCGCGTTCGCGCATTGGCGCATGCGCATTCGCACATTGCTTCCCGTGTGCCTGGGCATGCGCACTGAGCGTCTCTTACACATGTTCACTGTAAAGAATGAAGAAAACTTGCCCGCCTGTAAAGGCTAAAAACAAGAGATCAGACTGCCGCAAGGTGCCAAACTGGGATGCCGTGTGGAAATGCTCGATGTTGGACCCAAAAGAGAACTTCTCTGTGTGTCACAGGTGGTTGAAAGACTGCTTGCAACCCCGATTCCCCAAAAGGGAAAAAGGGGGTAGGAATAGCTGGAACCCCCAGAAGACAATCCTGCTGAGCAAAAGCCAAATGATTAGAAAAAATCCCCAATTTAGTTAAAAAAGCGCAATAGTGATAGTAATTGCTTTTTTGGAAAAAATCCCAAAAAAAACAAAAAACAAAAAATAATAAATAGAAAATAGAAAATATTGCTTTGGTTTCTTTTGTTTGAGGGGAAAAAAACCATTGTCTGTTACTTAAGTAGTAAGTGACAACACAGATTAATTATGAGTGAAAAAATTACACTTTAGGATTTGTAAGTCCCAAAAGCTATGGTTAAAAATACCAGAGGAAAGACATAGTGAATATCCTCTTATAAAGAGTATAAATTCAAAAAGAAAAAGAAAAAGATCAAAGCTTGCCATCACCATTGAAGTACATCGGCAGGCTATTTAGCAGAATTTCTCAAAAAATACTCGAATAAATACCTTAGAGTCACTTGTAACGGGCAGACAGATCCAGCTTGGCAAAATAGATGTTATCTCATGCTCGGCAGCGGAACAAATGAGTCCAATGTCGGGCATGTGAGATATATGAGGAGCTTTGTCAATCAGCTGAGACTAGTCTCAGCCGAGAGACAATTGCAATCAGCTGGTTGTCAATAGGGTTCCCCGGGTCACATACGCCGGGCCTGCCCCCTACCGGAAACATCCGGCGGAAGCTGGGCCGGCCTGTGCGTCCCACCGACACGGTAAAGGACTTCCGCCTGCGTGAAACGCAAGGCGGAGTCCACTGGGCATGCGCCTAATAGCTCAGACAGAGCTAGATGGATTAGGCTATTGCAGCTATTGCGGGCGCCATCTAGTGGCGTCCGCTTACCGTGCCGGGCTATTCCAGAGCTGAGATGGGAATAAGTATCTCCCCATCACGCAGCTTCCATCCATCGAGACATCAGAGAAGGTTTGGGTCCTGTAAAACAATAAAATAAATAAAGCAATGAATACCATGAGCCTAAATGCAAATGGTTATCAACAATGCAATATCCAAATATAATTTTAAGAAAGGATATTTTTCAAAATTAACAATTGGCACCATAGTCGGTCAAACTGACCTACCTGTGTACAAAGATTTGATTCGTGCATATGCTAAATTACAAGATATAATACAATCACTCAATATTCACCATTGCATGAAATAGAGTTACAAAGCATCTAAACAACCCTCGTATTAAATTCATGTCAATAATTAGATACATTGGCTAAACAATGAAGGTTATAAGAAAAAGAAGAGAATTGCAGAAAAAGGAAGAGAACTGCGATATATCAAGAAACTGAAGTCATTAAATTTCCATGCCACCGGATGTGAAGCCTTCCAGGAAGGGTTTGTATGAGACCATCTCATTAAGTCCTGGTGGCTCTGTTGCTCTAAGACGATAGATCCACCTCAGCTCAAGTTGGAGGAGGGTCTTGTTCCAATCCCCCCCTCTCGAGCTGGGGTGGACTCTATCCAGGATCAGAAACTTTATTTTGGGAAACCTCCCTGCATGTACCAAACTGGTGTGGCGACCGAGAGGAAGCTCAGGGTCGCAAGTTCTCATACTCTTTATGTGCCGGCAGGCACGTTTGGTGAAATCCAGTTTAGTTTTGCCAACATAAAAACAGCCGCACCCACAGAGAAGTAAATATACTACCCCGTGGGTGCGGCAGTTGGCAAAATGCATGGGCCTAAGAATTTGTCCATTCGGAAGAATGGGATTCTTGGTAGTATGCATGAACTTGCAATACTTGCATGCCCCACACATGTAGGTTCCCCTGACTTTGCAGGGGTCCCTATTGCCATGGGCAGCAAATTCGCTGTGTGTCAATTGGTCTTTAAGAGCTGGAACTTTTTTGTGTGTAATTTGTGGAAATGCTGGAACAAGTTTGCCTACAATTGGGTCAAATGCAAGCATGTGCCAATATTTGGTCATAATCTTTTTGATTTCCATATGTTGCTCTGAATACCTAACAATTAGTCTAAGGGTATAATCATCCGATTTTTTGTTTTTTGGAGCCAGTAGTGTGTTCCTGTCTATTCCTTTGGCATTTCTGTATGCCTTTTTGAGAGTCGTCGGGGAATAGCCCCTTGCTAGGAGTCTACTCCTCAAATCATTAGCAACTCCTTGAAAGACGGTGAGGTCCGTGCAATTCCGTCTGGCCCGAAGATATTCGCCAAACGGAATGGAGCGCACCAATGTCTCGGGATGAAAGCTAGAGGCATGGAGGATGGTGTTGCCAGCAGTGGGCTTTCGAAAAAGCCCACTGTGGAGAACCCCATCCTCTCCCCTAGACACCTCTACATCCAAAAAGGTGACATGGCAGGGATCATAATTCATAGTAAATTTCAAATTAAAATCATTCTTGTTTAATCTGTCCATGAAAGCATTGAGTGATTCAGGTGATCCATGCCAAAGCATAAACACGTCATCGATGTACCGGACCCACAAATTAATGTGGTCCGTGTACACCGACAACGTGTCGTCCCTGAGAATGGCTTGCTCCCACTCCCCCAGGTACAGATTGGCGTAGGATGGGGCACAACAAGTGCCCATCGCTACGCCTTGCACCTGGAGGTAGTGGGAGCCGTCAAACGTGAAGACATTGTGCAATAGGATAAACTGTAAACTGGACAGTATAAATTCCCCATATGCATCTAAGTTGTTGTCTTGCATCATTGTGTGTCTGACTGCTGAGAGGCCTCGATCATGGGGAATGGAACTGTATAGTGCCTCCACATCAATCGTGACCAACAAGCAGTCAGGAGGTACCCATATATGTTCAATTTTTTGTAAAAAGTGAATGGTGTCTCGTATGTGAGATGGCAGTTGTGTCACGAATGGTTTCAAAAAGGAATCGACCAATCTACTGGCATTGTCTGTTAAGGACCCTCTACCTGAAATAATAGGACGCCCTGGTGGATTAGTGGCGTCCTTATGTATTTTGGGGAGGGCATAAAAGGTGGGGGTAATCGGAAATGGTGTACGGATAAAGTCCCATGTGTGTTTTGAAATGATCGCATTTAAATATGCAGAGTCAACTAGTTGATAAAATTCCAACTGATATTTCAATACTATATCTGATGGAATTCTCCTATACCATTCCTGGTTTTTAAGGATCTTCAAACACATGGCGGCATACCGGGAATTATTCATAATCACCACGTTGCCGCCTTTGTCGGCCTGTTTGATGGTAATTGTAGGATTCGCCTTTAGTTTCTCTTGCTTGCTTTTGCTTTTGGCTGAAGGTGATGTTTTTGTTGGTAAATTTTTTGGTATTTAATTTTTCAATTTCTTTAGTTACTAATTTGACGAAGGCGGCAACGTGGGGATTGGAAATGTTGGGAAACTTATCTGACTTCTTTTTGAGAAGAGAGCCTGCATTATGTTGTGTCGTTTTTTTCGGATCAAAACCTGCCAGCAGGGAAGGCAGGTCAATGCGATCAATGAGATCGTCATTTTCCTCCAAGAGAGAAATGAGTGTCTCCAATGCAGGGTCTGGTTTAGGCTGCGCAGTCTTAGATGTGTTTTCTTTATCAAACAAAATCTTAAAATTTAATTTCCGGGCAAAAAGGTGTAAGTCCTTTATGAACTCAAACTTGTCTAACTTTCTGCTCGGACAAAAACTCAGACCTTTGGAAAGTATTTCAATTTCCTCTTTGGATAGATGGTAATCTGACAGGTTGACAACAGATAAATCGACATGTGGGACTTGGGTAACAGGTGTAGTTGGTGAAAGGGGTGAATCAGTAGCACTTAGATCGGGGCGGTTGGAGTGAGGGTCGGTGCTTGTGAATGAATTAGCTCTAAAAAAGTAGTGTCCTGTAGATTAATGGTAGATGCTAGTGAGGAAAGTGCAGTGTTGGAAGTAGGATTAATGTCAGTGTTAGGTTGTGTGGTTTCTTGAAGTGAATTAGTGTCCATGTGTGGCCTCTGTGAGGCTGCTTTAAATAAAGGGAGATTTGTGCCTGAATCGCCTTGAGTATAAGGCTTTTTAGTGAAATGTCCTATACTGTTGTCTTCTTGAAATGCACGTTTGGTAGTTCTATGTTTATTTGGGATTTGGGGGGTATTTTTGGGTCCACCCTTAGAGGGGATTAGGGGAGCAGATGGTCGTTCCCTTTGAGTGGATGGAGATATTGAGGGTTTGGGTGTGTTCCATTTGTAAGCCTTTTTCTGACCAAAGGCTATGGAATCACGACCAAATTTTTGTTGTTTTTTGATAAGGATATTGCGGTTATATACTTCCAAGTGTTCCTTCAACTGTTTCTTCTTAATTGTAAAAAGTTTGTGGGACTTATATTTTTGAATTTTCTCACATAGATTCTTGATTTCCAAGTCTAATTGGGAGGTGCGGACAGTATACTCTCCAATAAGGAGTGTCATGAGATTGGCTGAACAATCGCTGAGAGTGTTCTCCCACAAGTAATCTTGGAATGTTTTGACATGCCAAAAATAGGCAGACTTTTTTTCCAAAGATTTAGATAATTGAAAAAATAAGGCCGATAAGTCTACATCCGCATATTCCCTATCTCCAAACTCTTTTAGATATTTTGCCATGAGTGATTCCCACTCATCCCCTACATAGGTGGACATGTTTATATACCCCTTGCAAAGAGATCTCGCAGTACAAAAGAGAAAGATTGAAAATTGAAGGTATAAAAAAAGAATATTGAGGAAATTGTAATCAAGCAATGTACAAATTTATCCCAGAGGACTTATATATGATATAAAAACTGTTCTATACAGTCATCAATGTCAAAAAAGAAATATCAAAAGGTATATATTCAAAAAGGTGGGGAGGACACCACATGAATCGAAAACGGGGAATGGTATTTGCTACCTGGTATGAGTCAAAGAAACTTTGATTCATGTGGGGTGGTCCCCTGAGTGCCACATCCCAAATAGGAATACAAGAACAAAAGAGTTCCCCTTGGGGCGGGACTTTTAAGGCACTATATAATATCAAGATACACAATTTATTTGAAAATTTTATTGAAAAAGTAGATATATACAAAACAAGAAGAATATGTTAAAATGCTGGCAAGTTATACAGACATAATGTACACAGTGAAATGCACCACAAATAAACCGCGGGTATTCACCCGACGCGTTTCGGAGAGGAACCCCGAACTCCTTCTTCAGGGGTGCCCGCAGGAAGTGGTCTAAAAATAATTAGTATGTAAGTCACATGTCACTCAGACAAAAATATGTACATTATAGTATTTTTTAACTAAATTGGGGATTTTTTCTAATCATTTGGCTTTTGCTCAGCAGGATTGTCTTCTGGGGGTTCCAGCTATTCCTACCCCCTTTTTCCCTTTTGGGGAATCGGGGTTGCAAGCAGTCTTTCAACCACCTGTGACACACAGAGAAGTTCTCTTTTGGGTCCAACATCGAGCATTTCCACACGGCATCCCAGTTTGGCACCTTGCGGCAGTCTGATCTCTTGTTTTTAGCCTTTACAGGGGGGCAAGTTTTCTTCATTCTTTACAGTGAACATGTAAGTGCTTTGGAAAATTTTGTCAAAATACTATAATGTACATATTTTTGTAACATGTGACATGTGACTTACATACTAATTATTTTTAGACCACTTCCTGCGGGCACCCCTGAAGAAGGAGTTCGGGGTTCCTCTCCGAAACGCATCGGGTGAATATCCGCGGTTTATTTGTGGTGCATTTCACTGTGTACATTATGTCTGTATAACTTGCCAGCATTTTAACATATTCTTCTTGTTTTGTATATATCTACTTTTTCAATAAAATTTTCAAATAAATTGTGTATCTTGATATTATATAGTGCCTTAAAAGTCCCGCCCCAAGGGGAACTCTTTTGTTCTTGTCTGCATTGAAGGGGGCACGACACGCTGGTCTGCCTGCATTGAAGGGGGCACGGCACGCTGGTCTGTCTGCATTAAAGGGGGCACGCTGGTCTGTCTGCATTGAAAGGGGGCACGCTGGTCTGTCTGCATTGAAAGGGGGCACGGCACGCTGGTCTGTCTGCATTGAAAGGGGGCACGGCACGCTGGTCTGTCTGCATTGAAAGGGGGCATGCTGGTCTGTCTGCATTGAAGGGGGCACGGCCCGCTGGTCTGTCTGCATTGAAAGGGAGAATGCTGGTCTCTCTACATTGAAAGGGAGCACGCTGGTCTCTCTGCATTGAAAGGGGGCACGCTGGTCACTCTGCATTGGCAGGGGCACGGCACGCCGGTCATCTGCATTGAAAGGGGGCACGCTATACCTTAATTACTGAAGGCCCCTTTCACACTTTTGTGACCTCAAAGTCACACAATTTTGTACAGCGTTTTTTGCGCACCAGCTGCCACTGAGTATAACATGTTTGTTATTTTTATAGGCAAAAAAACCCGAGACTTTACAATCACTTTAAGCCCGTCACACTGGGGGTAATATATATATAAAAAATGATTTGCAGTAGTAAACAATATACACTGATCAGCCATAATTTTAAGACCACTGACAGGTAAAGTGAATAACATTGATTATTTCATTACACTGATATCTGATAGTCAGTGGTATATCTTAGGGAGCCAGTAAACATGTTGTCCCTGAAGTTGATGTGTTGAAAGCAGAAAAAATGGGCATCTGAGTTGATTGTGT
The DNA here is from genome assembly GCF_965119305.1 of Pelophylax lessonae. NCBI lineage: Eukaryota > Metazoa > Chordata > Amphibia > Anura > Ranidae > Pelophylax > Pelophylax lessonae. The sequence continues at coordinate 194,664,069 of NC_138779.1, read as the reverse complement.
AGCCGCAGACTGGTCAGGATTCCCATGCCGACCCCTGTCCACAGCCAAAAGTGCCTACAATGGGTACATGAGCATCAGAACGTATGTAAACTTCTGGAGGGGATGATAAGGGACTATATCGTAGAGTTTGCTAAAGACAACATAATCAGCAGTAATCAGCACGGGTTTACAAATGGGCGTTCTTGTCAAACCAATCTCTTAGCATTCTACGAGGAGGTGAGCTGGGAGCTAGATAGGGGGAGACCAGTGGATGTGGTGTACCTAGATTTCCCTAAGGCGTTTGATACAGTTCCCCACAAGCGCTTAATTTATAAAATAAGGTCTGCAGGTATCGACAGCAGGGTTTGCTCTTGGATACGGAACTGGCTAAAAGGCCGTGTCCAAAGGGTGGTAATAAACAGCGCATACTCAGACTGGTCTGAGGTAGTAAGCGGGGTGCCCCAGGGCTCAGTCCTGGGACCAACCTTGTTCAATTTATTCATAAACAGCATTGAGGACGGGATCAGTAGTTCTATATCAGTTTTTGCAGATGACACAAAATTGGGCAGGGCAATAACTGCACAGCATGAAGCAGATATCCTACAGAATGACCTGGACAAAATAACGGAGTGGGCAACGACATGGCAAATGAGGTTTAATGTGGAGAAGTGTAAGGTTTTGCACTTGGGGACTAAAAACATAAAAGCACAATACACGTTAGGAGGGGAGCCCTTGGGGGAATCAAAAATGGAGAAAGATCTGGGAGTCTTGGTTGATGATAGACTAGGCAACAGCATGCAATGTCAAGCAGCAGCTGCCAAAGCCAGCAGAATATTAGCATGCATAAAGAAAGGGATGTATTCCAGAGATAAGACTATAATCCTTCCACTTTATAAAACTCTGGTCCGACCGCATCTGGAGTATTCTGTCCAGTTCTGGTCGCCAGTCCTCAGGAGGGATGTGTTGGAGCTGGAGAGAGTCCAGAGAAGGGCAACTAAACTAATTAGGGGATTGGAGGACCTCGACTATGAAGAGCGTCTGCAATCGCTCGATTTATTCTCCCTGGAGAAGAGACGTCTGAGGGGGGACATGATAGCAATTTATAAATATCTTAATGGGGATCCCAGCTTAGAAAAAAAAGCTGTTCATTCGAAGGGATTGCATGAGGACTCGATGGCATACAATGCGATTAGAGGAGAAGCGTTTTAACCTCAGGCAACGTGGGGGGTTCTTTACTGTTAGGGCTACAAGATTGTGGAATTCTCTACCACAAGAGGTGGTTTCTGCAGGAAGTATGGTGGCTTTCAAAAGACTCTTAGACTTACATCTCAAGGATCAGAACATTCAGGGATATGTGAGATGATTACAGCCACACACATCTACACAGGTTGAACTGGATGGACTATTGTCTTTGTTCAACCTCACCTACTATGTAACTATGTAAGAACTGGACCACAGAGCAATGGAAGAAGGTGACCTCGTCTGATAAATCACATTTTCTTTTACATCATGGATGGCCGGGTGTGTGTGTGCATTGCTTACAAGGAGAAGAGATTATTATTATTATTATTCAGGTATTATATAGTGCCAGCAGTTTACGCAGTGCTTTACAATATAAAAGGGAGACAATACAGTCCCAATATAATAAAATACAAGAGGATTAAGAGGGCCCTGCTCAGAAGAGCTTACAATCTAATGGTGTGGGGCAGGTGTTACAAGATTAGCTGGTGGTGTGATAGGCTTCCCCGAAGAGATGAGTTTTCAGGGATCGCCTGAAAGCAGCTAGAGTAGGAGATAGCCATACAGGTTGAGGTAGAGCGTTCCAGAGGATGGGAGAGGCCCTGGAGAAATCCCGGAGACGAGCATGAGAGTAGGAGGTCTTGAGAGGAGCGGAGAGGACGATTTGGGTGATATTTGGAGACAAGATTGGTGAAGTAGCTCGGGGCAGAGTTGTGAATGGCTTTGTATGTTGTGGTTAGTATTTTGAATTTAATTCGCTGGGCAATCGGGAGCCAGTGTAGGGATTGGCAGAGAGGGGAGGCAGACGCTGAGCGGTTGGTAAGGTGGATAAGCCTAGCAGCAGCGTTCATGATGGACTGAAGAGGGGATAGCCTATGAAGTGGTAGGCCTATGAGAAGGGAGTTGCAATAGTCGAGGTGAGAAATAACAAGGGAGTGAATGAGTAGCTTGGTGGTTTCAGTTGTTAAAAAGGGGCGAATTTTAGAGATGTTGCGGAGGTGAAGTCTACAAGTTTTTGACAATGATTGGATTTGGGGTTGAAAGGACAGGTCAGAGTCCAGGATTACACCTAGTACCCTGGCACGAGGGGAGGGATTGATGGTTGCATAACTAATTTTGATGGAAAAGTCATGGAGGGGCATGAGATGGCACTAAGATGCACTATGGGAAGAACGCAAGCCGGTGGGGGCAATGTGATGCCTTGGGCAATGTTCTGCTGGGAAACCTTGGGTCCTGCCATTCATGTGGATGGTACTTTAACATGTACAACCTACCTAAACATTGTTGGTGACCAAGTACACCCCTTCATGAGAATGGTATTCCCAGATGGCAATGGCCTCTTACACCAGGATAATGCTCCACACTGCAAAAATGGCTCAAGAACAGTTTGAGGAACACAACAACAAGTTTGAACTGTTGACTTGGCCTCCAAATTCTCCAGATCTCAATCCTAACCAGCATCCGTGGGATGTGCTGGGAAAACAAGTCCAATCCATTGAGGCCTCACCTCACAACTTATAGGACTTATAGGATTCTGCTACTGATGGCTTGGTGCCAGATAGCACAGCATACCTTCAGAAGTCTAGTGGAGTCCACACCATGATGGGTCAGAGCTGTTTTGGTGGCAAAAGAGAAACCAACTCAATGGTAGATGGGTGATCAGCCATGAGCTTATGGCCACCCATCTACCATGGGTAGATGGGTGGCCATCTATTATGGGTAGATGGGTGGCCATCTATTATGGGTAGATGGGTGGCCATCTATTATGGGTAGATGGGTGGCCATCTATTATGGGTAGATGGCCACCCATCTACCCATGGTAGATGGGTGGCCATAAGCTCATGGCTGATCAGTATACTGTATATATATTATTTTGTTATTATTATTAATATTATTATTATCTATATATTTATTTTGTAATACTACCATGGGAATCTTAATGAGAGAAAAAAAAATACTAACTTATTGCTATGTGGATCTTAACCACTTAAGCCCCGGAGGATTTGGCTGCTAAAAGACCAGGGGGGTTTTTGCGATTTTTTACTGCGTGACTTTAACGGACAATTGCGCGGTCATGCGACGCTGTACCTAAACGAATTTGACGTCCTTTTTTTCCCACAAACGGAGCTTTCTTTTGGTGGTATTTGATCACCTGTGCAATTTTATAATCATGCGCTATAAACAAAAAAATAGCGTCAATTTTGCAAAAATAACAATATTTTTCAAATTTTTTTATATGAAATTCCCCCCCAAAAAAATGTAAAAATCAAAATTTTTTAATATTTTTGGCCAATTTGTTTTATGCTACATATGTTTGGTAAAAAAAATCGCAAAAATTTTGATTGGTTTGCGCAAACAAACGCGTTAAGCAATCGCGTTTACTAACAAAGGGAAAGATTTTTGTCATTTTTGGTGTTTTTTTTTAACGCGTAATGCGTAAACGTAAACGCGATCTGCGATTTTTTTTCGGTACTGCGACATTGCGGCGGACAGATTGGACCCTTGACTGACATTTTTGACACTTTTGGGGTTACCAGTGACATTACTGCAGTAATCAGTGCTATACATATGCACTGTTACTGAAAAAATGACACTGGCAGGGAAGGGGTTAACTGTATTGGACAGGGAGGGGTTAAGTGTGTCCTAGGGGCGTGATTCTAACTGTATAGGGACATGGCTATTGGTGTAAAAACAAAGATCAACGGTCCTACATAGTAGAACCGTCTGATCTTCATTTTTACACCAGGGAGAATGACGGGCGGCTTGTATACATAAGCCGCTCCGCCTTTCTCCCTTCACCGGAGCGATCGTAGTGTGACCTGCGGACATCGGGTCCGCCGGTCACACGCACTGACTTGTCAGTGAACGAGCCATGGCGGGCGCGCGCCCACAATTGGCTCTCAAGTCAGTGACAGGCGAGTGACGTATCCATACGTCACTCTGCCTGGCCGGGGCTGACCGCCGCAGTATATAGTCGTGCGGCGGTCAGCAACCGGTTAAACTCAAAAATCCTAAACTTAAAAAAATGTGTTTTTTTTTTTTTTTGTTTTGTTTTTTTGCTCATAATCACAGAGTACGACAATACTTTTTTTTCGGGAGAATAGTCTTCTCTGACACTTATCCATACACAAGGCTCAGTGTGAATTCACACCTGTTTTATTTAGAGAAAACTTCGATATATCTACATGTGTAGTGCTAATCTTGTATATCTGGTATACATGAACAATGTATCAGCTGGTGTGATAATAAGATAACGATATGAACTTGAAAGAACAATATGTGCAACACTAAAAAATACTGCTAATCAACTGCAGTGAACACAATTAATAGAGTGTCAATCAAAAAGAAACCATTCATAAATAAAGTGTCAAAAATAAATTAAAGCATTATTATAGGTAGAACTTTTTTTTTTTTTTATAATTTTGGATAGAGCGAATAGGGATTAGAAGTTGAACCCCTGTCAGGTTTTTTATTCTCCTCAGGGAGATTCACCCTCTCTCTCTGGTGACCATTATCAATTAGAGCGAAAGCAAAAAAAATCCCCAAAATTTGGAGTTGTCACCAGAACAGGAATACAGGGAAAATTCCCAATGGGGACACTGGTCTATTTTTGAAACATTCATTGGACGAATGTCACACATTTGTGCAAGGTGGACACATTTTTGTAATACAGGGTGTCCCAAAAGTCTCCTTACGCAGGAAAAATGAACAAACTCATATTCTATTTTATATATGATATTTTTAGTGTTTCTAATTATTATTATTATTTTGTAAATATTTTGTAAAAATTTGTAATTATTATTGTGTAAATAAAGGTACATTTAGCTACAATTTCCTATTTTTCCTATGTATGGCGACTTTTGCGACACCCTGTAGATCGCCAGCTCCATCTAGTGGCCACAATGTGATATATTTTCTTAACAAGGTATTTTAGAAAACTATACCGCATTTTGGCCACTAGATGGAGCTGACAATTATAGGAATTAATCTACATGGCAGGGATAGACCGATTATCAGCAAGGCCGATATGCACTTTCCCTGATATATCGGTATCGGCGCCGGCACTGGCCGATATTGCCGATATTTTTGTGACGTCATTCTGCCTTCTTAGGCCGCCTCCCTCACCTTGGACAGCCTTGTCTGGAGTCGGGACTAGTCTCGCGGGAGTGTATCACAGCCATACACCCACACACAGGAGCCCGGTGCCAGCCAGCCACCAACACCCACAGGCCCTGTACCAGCCAGCCACAGGTACTGTACCAGCCACCCACCCACCACAGGGTGCCAGCCAGCCACCCACCCACCACAGGGTGCCAGACAGACAGCCACCCACCACAGGGTGCCAGACAGCCAGCCACCCACAGACCCTGTACCAGCCACCCACCTACCACAGGGTGCCAGCCACTCACCACAATGTGCCAGCCAGCCAGTCACCCACCACAGGTTGCCAGCAAGCCAGCCATTAAGCATTAAACAAAAATTAACATGTTCAGTACCAGATTTGTGTCAAAAATTGTCTTTATTTTTCAAAACTTTAAATGTACAAAATATCGGCCCATATCGGCCGATACCGATATGTTGTGAGCAAAATATCGGTATCAGCCCTGAAAAAACCATATCGGTCTATCCCTACTACAGGGTATCCCAACGGTCATTATGCATAGGGAAAATGGGAAATTGTAGCTAAATTTAACTTTATTTACAAAATGTTCATTACAAAATGTTACAAAATATTTAGAAAATCTTAAAATTAAATAAAAATATATTAAAAAAATGAGTCCAGCCTGCACAAATATGTGTGACATTGGTCTAGTGCGAAACAACTAATTTATTAATCGACAACTAATCGATTGGTTGGTCAGCCGATTGGTTGGCCTGCATACAGAATGCATTATTTGTTATATCAGGAAATAGAGTGCAGCACACATACAGCTCAGTACACCCTCCATACATGTCAGTATATACAGTGCAGCACACATACAGCTCAGTACACCATTCATACATGTCAGTATACACAGTGCAGCACACATACTGCTCAGTACACCATCCATACATGTCAGTATACACAGTGCAGCACACATACAGCTCAGTACACCCTCCATACATGTCAGTATACACAGTGCAGCACACATACAGCTCAGTACACCCTCCATACATGTCAGTATACACAGTGCAGCACACATTCAGCTCAGTACACCCTCCATACATGTCAGTATACACAGTGCAGCACACATACAGCTCAGTACACCCTCCATACATGTCAGTATACACAGTGCAGCACACATACTGCTCAGTACACCATCCATACATGTCAGTATACACAGTGCAGCACACATACAGCTCAGTACACCCTCCATACATGTCAGTATACACAGTGCAGCACACATACTGCTCAGTACACCATCCATACATGTCAGTATACACAGTGCAGCACACATACAGCTCAGTACACCCTCCATACATGTCAGTATACACAGTGCAGCACACATACTGCTCAGTACACCATCCATACATGTCAGTATACACAGTGCAGCACACATACAGCTCAGTACACCCTCCATACATGTCAGTATACACAGTGCAGCACACATACTGCTCAGTAAACCCTCCATACATGTCAGTATACACAGTGCAGCACACATACAGCTCAGTACACCATCCATACATGTCAGTGTGTGCCTGAGAACTTGTGAATGTGTGAGGAGCAATGCCTCATGGGACAGGTAAACTGGAAAATAAATTTTATGCTCCTGCTCTTGAAGTGCTATGCGATTTGGTCTTTTACACGGTGATTCCTGGCGGTGTAGCTGCCTAAAAGACTGTGCTGCCACTCTCAATAAGTTGGGGAAAACCCAGGTGAAACTCGAAAAAGAAAGGAAAAATAGAGGACACATCAGCCTAGCGCATTATCCTCAGAGCTCAGAAGAAGAGGGGATACCCTCGAAACGCGTCAGTATTTTTGGAGGTCTTCATTCAAGGACTGTCTTTAACCATTAAGACCATGCTGAATAGAGAACTTGGTGCACTTGGTCTTTTTACCTTGCTTGTATTTCTTCTTGGTTTGTGAGTATGATGCACATACTTGTTAAATAATAAATTGTGGCAAAGGATAATGCACTAGGCTGATTCGCCCTCTATTTTTCCTTTCTTTTCATGGGACATGTAGTCCTGGGCAGGAAGTGAGCCGTTCTAAAGGCAGAAGTTTTTTTTACCTAGCTATAGGGGAACTCTATACTATACTTTGCAGCTTGCTATTGGGGCACTCTGAAGGGAGGAGGAGCCAGAAGCATCGGTGGGGGACCCCAGAAGAGGAGAATGAGGGCTGCTCTGTTCAAAACCATTACACAGAGCAGAGAAGTATATCATGTTTGTTGTTTTAAAAAAAAATCACTTTAACTTGTTCCGGGCCACCCGCCGCAGATATACTGCGGCAGGAAGCCCCTCCTGCGCGAAACAAAAGTAGCCCTACGTCGTTCGCGCGCCTGCTGCTAGGGGGAGAGCGCGCGCCACCGGGGGCGCGCTCCCCCCCCCCCCCAGCGGGGACTCCGATTTCTACATCGGAGACCCTATCAAAGCTGAATCCAGCTATGTTCGGGTCTTGGGCCAGCCAGTGGATGTGCCAGCTGGTCGCTCGGGTCTCCCCAGTTGGGAAGGGATGCCAGGGCGAGCCATGCAGGGGGGGGGGTGTCCCCTCCAGCTCCTTGTATTAACAACTGAGTGGCTGATTAGCCGCATCGGTTGTCATTACAACAAAGCCAAAGCTCTAAACAACGGTACCTGGGTGACGCCTCTAGCTGCAGGCATCACCCTGGTACAACCCCTTGAATGCATGGCCGCATTATTGCATTCTGTCAGCGGAAAGGGGGTTAATATCTAACTCCATGCGTTGAAGTGTAATTAAACCTAAAAATCTAGAAAAAAAAAAAAACGCAGACAGGTAAGATTTTGATAAAAAAAGATTGAGCGCTGGAGGATCACATGGAATCTCCATATAGTTTTATTCTTGACCATGAATTTACATTAAAGTGGTTGTAAACCTCAGACATGAAATATGAACACAGCATACCCCTTTATAGTGTGTACTTTTCTCAATCCAGAGCACTAAGTGTAATTTCTGTCTGCTGCTCCTGCTTTCCTCTGCTACCAGCATGAATCACTTCTGACAAGTTTTCCTGATACCAAGAGAAAAGGTGACAGGGAAGAAGCTCCAGCACACAGCCTGTGATTGACAGCCTCAGCTCTGTTCCAGTGTGTTATATGAAGGGGAGTGTGTCCCTTCCCTCCAATCAGCTCTCAAAGCTCAGCTCTACACCCCCTTTTTTTTTTTTTTTTTTAACAGCTCAGACAAGCTTTAAAAATTCTTCACCTTGAACACCTGTAGAGAAGAGAAGACTGTAGATAATCATGTAAACCTTATGTGGGAAGATTTGGTTCATCTCTGTGTATGACCTGAGGATAATTACTTCAATGGGTATATATAAGGGTTTACAGCCACTTTAAACGCCACAAACGCCATAGCAATACATACAGCCACTAGCTCCAGGCTAACAGGTCCTGCTGTCTGTCCCCATAAAGGGGTACAGCTTCTCCTCCTCCTGTAATGGGCCAAGCTGTTGTGCAATCTCATCTGTTCAATTGTTAGATTAACCAGCAGGGGGCAGTAACTGCAGCAGATTGGATAAAAGCAATGCAGAGACGACGTCATCTAGTGTCCAGGGCAAAGATGCCAAATTGCACCCCCCCCCCCCCCCAAATTGTATGAGTGTTCCATGTCAGCAAAAATCCTCTCCCTCCCCCCCAACAAAAAAAATGTTTGCACTAATTTTCGCACTTTAAGCACAAATTCCCTTTGCAAGTCATAATCCTCCCACCCCCAAAGTAATTCCCCCTCTTTCAGTACAAATTCCCCCACCCAGCTCAAAACCTTTCCCTCCCCAATTCCTCCCTCTTAGCACAAATCCCCCCTAAATCTCCTCTCCTAGCACTTTTACCCCCTCCCCTCCACTGAATTTCCCTTGCTAGTAAAAATCTCCCCAATCATCCCTTCTAGCACAAATCCTCCCCCCTCCCCAAATCTCCCTTCCTAAAAGACATCCACTCCCCTCAAGTTTCCCCTTGGAGCATAAATCCCCCTCCCCCCAAATCACCTTGTCCTAGCACAAATCCACCCAAATTCCCTCTCCTAGCACTCTATACCCCCCCCCCCCAACCCCCATTCTTAACAGAAATCCACTCCCCCTCAAATTTTCACTCTGAGCAGTAATTCTTCCCCTCCTCCAAATCTCCCTCTGCTAGCACAACCCCCCCCCCCCTCCCAAACCCCTTCTACTAGCGCTAATCCTCACCCGCAAATTTCCCCTCCTAGCACAAATCCCTTCAATCATCCCTTCTAGCGCAAATTGTCCCCCTCAAATCCCCCTTCCTAACAGAAATCCACTCCCCTAGTACAAATCCCCGCCCTCTCCTGCCCACCCCTTTTCTCGACCCTAGATAAAAGCACAGGGTGACCACAGTCGTCTAGCAGTGGAACCTGGTTGTCACCTTATTAAAGAAGACCTCAGAGAGAGCAGAAATTGGCAGGATCAACAAGTATTTATTCAACATTTACTCACACCAATGTAAATAAAAAATCTCACACAATTCCATTTAGGAGACGTGACAAAGGCGGTTTGCATAACTCGTATTTTGGTTCAAACTTGAAATGCAATCAGCTGTTTTTTTTTTTGATCAGGCTCGGGTAATATAAATGTGACATTTTAATTTTTTAAACATAAACCTTTTTATTTACTTTCATAATGCAGATTTACAGATTAATTTACAGACCCGGCTCTCTGTTTATTCGGGTGTAAAATGAAATGCTGACCCATATCCAGCCGTTCACCTCTTTTTTTCCCTTAGCTGCTTAATTGATCAATTAGCTGTTAATTGGAGAAATTGTAAAGCAGTGTCAGGAGCCAGAACGGTGACACGACTGATTGGGCCGCCGCCACCTACAACATGGAGACGCAAAGCCTGATGGAAAGCAGCTACTACTTTCCCCGTACAGAGTCCTGGCCTTCAGAATTTTAAGAATTCCCGAATAAAAAAAAGAATTTTGAGATACAATGGGATTCATACGCTCATTAAGATGAGGGAAGTCTTCATATAGACTCATTGGCATGGTGAGACAAACATGTCTCCCTCAATGGGTGCCAAAGAATGGTAAAGCAACATAAGTGGGCTTCAAACAATAAAGTGAAAGTGCCCAAGAAGAATTTTATTAGTTAACAATTTGACCAACACATTTCAGGGACCACAACACTACACCTTCATAAGGACTTACAACAAGATATATACACTTGAATGGACTCGTCTCTTGAAGGACCTTCCTCAATGGGTGCCAAAGAATGGATCTAATGGTAAACAAACAGAAATGGGCCCCAAACCATAGGACGAAAGAGTCAAAGAAGAATTTTAATAGTTAGATTTTGATTATACCATTGGATCTAATGGTAAACAAACAGAAATGGGCCCCAGACCTTAGGATGAAAGAGTCCAAGAAGAATTTTAACACTCCCCCGACATCAGACTTAGAAGAAGATATATCTACTTGAATGGACACTTTCTCTTGAAGGGTCTTCCTGAATTGGTGCCCAAGAAAGGATCTAATGGTAAAAAAAACATAAATGGGCCCCAGACCTCAGGATGAAAGAATCCAAGAAGAATTTTAACACTCCCCGACATCAGACTTAAAAGAAGATATATCTACTTGAATGGACACTTTCTCTTGAAAGGTCTTCCTGAATTGGTGCCAAAGAATGGATCTAATGGTAAACAAACAGAAATGGGCCCCAGACCATAGGACAAAAGAGTCAAAGAAGAATTTTAATAGCTTTTGATTATACCATTGGATCTAATGGTAAACAAACATAAATGGGCCCCAGACCTGAGGATGAAAGAGTCCAAGAAGAATTTTAACACTCCCCCGACATCAGACTTAGAAGAAGATATATCTACTTGAATGGACACTTTCTCTTGAAGGGTCTTCCTGAATTGGTGCCCAAGAATGGATCTAATGGTAAAAAAACATAAATGGGCCCCAGACCTCAGGATGAAAGAATCCAAGAAGAATTTTAACACTCCCCCGACATCAGACTTATAAGAAGATATATGTACTTGAATGGACACTTTCTCTTGTAGGGCCTTCCTAAATTTGATGCCAAAGAATGGATCTAATGGTAAAAAAACATAAATGGGCCCCAGACCTTAGGATGAAAGAGTCCAAGAAGAATTTTAACACTCCCCGACATCAGACTTATAAGAATATATACGCTTGAATGGACTACTCTCTTGAAGGGCCTTCCTCAATGGGTGCCAAAGAATTGATCTAATGGTAAACAAACAGAAATGGGCCCCAGACCTCAGGATGAAAGAATCCAAGAAGAATTTTAATAGATTTTGATTACCATTGGATCTAATGGTAAACAAACAGAAATGGGCCCCAGACCTTAGGATGAAAGAGTCAAAGAAGAATTTTAACACTCCCCCTACATCAAACTTAAAATAAGATGTATCTACTTGAATGGACACTTTCTCTTGAAAGGTCTTCCTAAATTAGTGCCAAAGAATGGATCTAATCATAAACAAACATAAATGGGCCTCAGACCTTAGGATGAAAGAGTCCAAGAAAAAGTTTAACACTCCTCGACATCAGACTTATAAGAAGATATATGTAGTTGAATGGACACTTTCTCTTGTAGGGTCTTCCTAAATTGGTGCCAAAGAATGGATCTAATGGTAAACAAACATAAATGGGTCCCAGACCTTAGGATGAAAGTGTCCAAGAAGAATTTTAACACTCCCCGACATCACACTTATAAGAAGATATACGCTTGAATAGACTACTCTCTTGAAGGGCCTTCCTCAATGGGTGCCAAAGAATGGATCTAATGGTAAACAAACAGAAATGGGCCCCAGACCTCAGGATGAAAGAATCCAAGAAGAATTTTAATAGATTTTGATTACCATTGGATCTAATGGTAAACAAACAGAAATGGGCCCCAGACCTTAGGATGAAAAAGTCAAAGAAGAATTTTAACACTCCCCCTACATCAAACTTAAAATAAGATGTATCTACTTGAATGGACACTTTCTCTTGAAAGGTCTTCCTAAATTAGTGCCAAAGAATGGATCTAATCATAAACAAACATAAATGGGCCTCAGACCTTAGGATAAAAGAGTCCAAGAAAAAGTTTAACACTCCTCGACATCAGACTTATAAGAAGATATATGTAGTTGAATGGACACTTTCTCTTGTAGGGTCTTCCTAAATTGGTGCCAAAGAATGGATCTAATGGTAAACAAACATAAATGGGTCCCAGACCTTAGGATGAAAGAGTCCAAGAAGAATTTTAACACTCCCCGACATCAGACTTAAAAGAAGATATATCTACTTGAATGGACACTTTCTCTTGAAGGGTCTTCCTGAATGGGTGCCAAAGAATGGATCTAATGGTAAACAAACATAAATGGGCCCCAGACCTTAGGATGAAAGAGTCCAAGAAGGATTTTAACACTTCCCTACATTAGACTTATAAGAAGATACATCTACTTGAATGGACACTTTATCTTGAAGGGTCTTCCTGAATTGGTGCCAAAGAATGGATCTAATGGTAAACAAACATAAATGGGCCCCAGACTATAAGGTGAAAGAATCCAAGAAGAATTTTAATAGATAACAATTCAACCAACACATTTTGGGGGCCACAACACTCGTCCTTCATCAGAGCCTAGAAGAAGATATATACATTTGAATAATCACCCTTCAAAGGGCTTCTTCAATGGGTGCCAAAGAATTGATCTAATGGTAAACAAAAATAAATGGGCCCCAGACCATAGAATGAGAGAGTCAAAGAAGAATTCAAATAGTTAGAATTTGATTATACCATTGTGTTTCGGGGGCCACAGCACTGCCCCTACATCAAGGCTTAAAAGAAGATATATCCACTTGAATGGACACTTTCTCTTGAAGGGTGTTCCTGAATTGGTGCCAAAAAATGGATCTAATGGTAAACAAACATAAATGTTTGAGTTGTAATAGACCAACGTGTTTAGGGGGCCTCAACACTTCATCAGGATCTAGAAGAAGATATATATATTTGAATGAACACCCTTGAAGGGTCATCCTCAAAGGGAGACAAATAATGGATCTAATGGTAAACCAACACAAATGGGCCCCAGACCATAAGATGAGAGTCTAAAAATAATTTTAATAGTTAGAATTTTAAAAGAATAATTAGTTTCAGGGGCCACAACACTCCCCCAAACAGAGGCTAAGAACGCAGCTGGTTGTAAAGGATAGGAGGGTTTAGTTCCCCTTTAAAGCTAAGCTCCAGAAATGAAGCTAAATGCTACAGATTAAATATTTTACCTGCTGTTGGATCTTTAGTTCTGTTTAGTCAGGTTTGTGATCCAGATTTTCCTGCCAGATCCCACGCCTGGGTCCTCAAAATCTACTGCAGTAGCAGCACAGCTCTGTGAAGAACACATCCTCAACCTTCTAGATTAGTAGTCTCTAAACTGTGACCCTGAGGCCAGATGCGGCCCTTTGTTTGCATTTATCCAGCCCTTGGGGCACTATTTCATCCACTGATACCAACAATGGGGCATTATTCCTCCCGCTGACACCAATGAAGGGAGCACAATTCCTCTCAATGACACCAGCGATGAGGCACAATTTCTCCCACTGACCCCAATAATGGGGTCTAATGACATCAATGATGGGGTGCAATTCCTACCAATGATGGGGCCCAATGACATCAATGATGTGGGGAAATTCCTCCCAATGACATCAATGATGGGGCGCAATTCCTCCCAATGACATCAATGATGGGGCACAATTTCTCCCAATGACATCAATGATGGGGCACAATTTCTCCCAATGACACCAATGATGGGGTGCAATTACTTCCGCTGAAACAAACTAAGGCTTTATTTTTCCCACTGATGTTGGGACCTTTTCTACCCCTAATGGCCACAGTCCGCTCCCCCCCTAAAGTCTTTAGGACAGTAAACTGGCACTATGTTTAGAAAGTTTGGAGACCCCTTTTCTAGATGGACAGTGATAGAGCAGCAGCAAACTAATGAGGTCATCTCCCTGCTTACTCTATTATCTCCTCCTGTCAGAGAGTTGTCTCGCACTCCAGAAGAGCCTGATTGGCCCCTAGTGCTGGCCCTACATGTCCCAGTTTGCATTCAGAATGTAACCTATGATACTAGGTAGATACAATAACAATTTAAAGGCTGACTTTGCGCTCCTTCCTGCTGCATCAGTGTTTTCTCCTTCTCCCAGTGTCAAGCTCATTTAGCATCCATAATGAAAAAGGCCACATTGTGCGCATCCCCATTAGCTGTGAACTACTTCTGCAGCATAGGTTGCATGTTCTGCCCTTTTTTGTGGTGGTAAAAAGAAAAGGGTGTGATGTTCAGGGAGAAGAAAGGGCCATGAGGGTTATTGTGTTAGTGCCATTCATACAAGTTGGGTAAGTGGATAGATGATTTTGGACCCTAGGATTGTCCCACTGGTATTGCTATCTAACAGTATTATATTTATATTGGTGTTGGTAAGGGTTGTCTGGTTACTGGGCAGGCAACCTCTACACCCCAGAGCAGTGGTCTCTAAACTGAGGCCTGGGGGCCAGATGTGGCCCTTTGTTTGCTTTTGCCTGGCCCTTGGGGCACAATTTAATCCACTAATACCAACAATGTGGCATATTTCCCCCACTGATACCAGTGAGGGGACACAATTCCTCCCAATGACGCCAATGATGGGACATCATTTCTCCCAATGACACCAATGATGGGTCACAATTCTTCCCAATGACACCAACAATGGAGCTAAATGACATGATACCAATGACGGGGCACAATTTCTCCCAATGACACCAATAATGGGGAAAAATTACAACAATGATGGGGCATAATTTATCCCACTGGAACCAAAGATGGTTTTTTTTCCCCACTGATGTCGGGGCCTTTTCTTTTCTAGCCCGGCCCCCCTAAAGTGTGAAGAACAGTAAACTGGCCCCAGAGGGTTCCCACAATTTACTTGTTTTGTAGTACAAAGCGGTAATTCTAGATAGTCCAGATACTGGGTTATTCCAGTATAGTGTTTCATAGAAGGTCAAGGTGAGAAACCACTGCGTTTTGGGAGTCCTTCATCAGGGTTTGAAATGAGGAACAATGTTTATGGTCTGAATTGAGGGTAAAATTTTAATGGTATTCATACTATATATCAGGCACAGGACTCATCAGTAGCTGGTCTGGGTGCCATGCAAGATGCTGCCGAGACCTGTGCTTGATATCACATTAGCTGCCATGATACTCCCTGCATCTCCGATCTCGGTAAAGAGCCTACTGACGTAGGCTCTTTACCATGTGACCAGCCGTGTCCAATCACGACTGGTCACATAGTAAACAGGAAGAGCCGTTGATCGGCTTTCTTCAGTACGTGCCTGACAGGCACGAGTAAAGAAGCGCCGATCGGCGGCTCCCCTGACAGGGGGGGGGGGTCGGCACTGGTAATCAGATCATTGATTACCAGTGCAGACCCTCGGGGGGAAGGGTGCCACTAGTACCACCAGGGATGCCCACCTATGACCCCAGGGATGCCCACTATGGCCACCAGGGATGGCAATCAGGGCTCAGGGAGCCCCCCAGTGCCCTCCACTTCAGTGCTGCCCACCAGTGCCCTCCCCATCAGTGCTGCCGACCAGTGCCCATCATTTCCATCTATCAGTGCCGCCCACCAGTGCCCATTATTGCCCACCAGTGCCGCCTATCAGTGCCCATTAGTTCCCATCAGTGCCGTCCGTCAGTGCCAATCAGTGCCGTCTATCAGTGCCCATCAGTGCCCACCAGTGCCGCCTATCAGTGCCCATTAGTGCCCATCAGTGCCGCCTATCAGTGCACATCAGTGCCACCTATCAGTGCCCATCAATGCTGCCTATCAGTGCCCAGCAGTGCCGCCTATCAGTGCCCACCAATGCTGCATATCAGTGCTACCTATCAGTGCTACATATCAGTGCCCATCAGTTCCGCCTATCAGTGCCGCATATCAGTGCCACCCCATCAGTGCCTCCTCATCAGTGCCTGTCAGTGCAGCCTCATCAGTGCTCATCAGAGCAGGAAAAAACGTATTTATTTACAAAATTGTATAACAAACAAAAAACCTTTTTTTTTTTTCAAACTTTTCGGTCTTTTTTTAATTTGTTTAGCAAAAAAGGAAAAACCTTGCGGTGATCAAATACCACCAAAAGAAAGCTCTATTTGTGGGGGGGGGGGGGGAATTACATAAATTTGGTGTAGGTACAGTGTTGCATGACCGCGCAATTGTCATTCAAAATGCAACAGTGCTAAAAGCTGAAAATTGGCCTGGGCAGGAAGGGGGTGAAAGTGCCCTGTCTTGAAGTGGTTAAATTGGTGGGCAGTGGGAAGAAGAATGCTCCTTACTTTGGTTGCCAGTAGGAAGAATGCTCCTTACATTGGTGGTCAGTGGGAAGAATTCACCTTACATTGATGGTCAGTGGGAAGAATTCACATTACATTGGTGGTCAGTGGGAAGAATTCACCTTACATTGGTGGTCAGTTTGAATAACGTCCCTTACATTGGTAGCTAGTGGGAAGAAAGTACCCCTTACTTTGGTGGTCAATGGGAAGAATAAGAATGTCTTTTACATTGGAGGTAATTGGGAAGAAAATCCCTTTTATTGTAGGTCAGTGACAATGAGGTATTTTACATTGGTGGCTAGTTGGAAGAAAGCCCTCCCTACCTAGGTGTTCGGTGGGAAGAATATCCCTTACAATAGTCCTCCTTACGGACAGCCTAAAATATCATTGGTGTCAGGCAGCTGGTTCTACCAAGTGGCATCAGGTCTGAAACTATTTAGGCCCCACAGCTCAAGGAATCCCTAGCAACCCCTGAAGGAACCCTAGGATTACCCAGAACCATGGCGGAGGATGGCTGGATTACATAATATCTAATGAGAATATTAGAATATTTTATTAGAATGCTTTAGAGCAGTCTTTCTCAACCATGGAACCCTGGGGTGCTCCAAGAGGATGCTGGGGAGCCCTTGAGCAACAAGCAATTCCTGCCTCTCAGATGAGTAACCGCTGACACCAATCATTGTTTTAGGAATCTTTAAGGGGGTAATTCTTCCCAATAACCACAAATATAAGGAGCATTCTTCCCACTGACCGTAACACTAATATACTGTGAGCTGTAGATATAGTATTCATTAGCAGGGGTTTCCTGAACCTGAAATGTTCTTTCAGAGGTTCCTCGATGTAAAAAGGCTGAGAAAGGCTGATTTAGAGGCACTGCTGGGAATCTATAGATCAATTATAATGTATTATTTAACATATCTTAAAGGGTAGTTGTTTGATTTTCATGAAAAGTGAAAAAGTGAACTACCGAAATATTCTGACCACCCTTCCAGAACCCAATGCACCTAGCAATATATAGCCCAGGAGTGAGTTATCCATCATGATGCTCACAATAGAAAGTGCTCATTGGTCAACATGACACCTTTCTGCAAGACGAAGCCTCAGATGCACTTTTCTTTGGTTAGCATGGTCATGTGGCTGCGCTAGCTAATGAGTGTTTGCCATTGCAGGCATTATGATGAATACTCACGCTAGGGGTGTGTATTGTGGTCAATAGAGATGGCCTTGTGGTTCGCCCGGCGGTCGGTTCGCGGCAAATTTTGCTTGTTCACTACACGCCAAATTTGCAAACACATGGCGTCGTTCGCGGCGGCCATATTAGTTTACATTGGGGTTAAATTTGACCCATGACACAGCCGTCAGGTGGAATGGGACAGCCAATTGAAACATTCCAGCACATGGACAGTCCCCCTACCCTATAAATAGACCTGAGCTGTCGGCCATTTCACATTCCGCTTTCTGTCAGTGTAGGGAGAGGTCTGCTATGCTCATCAGGGAGAGTTTGCTAGACACATATAGCGCTGTGAAGATCCACAAAAGTCCTTTTCAGGGCTGGTATTTCGGTATAGGTCTACTAGTATCTTTTCAGTTTAGGGACAGGTATCCAGTCGGTGCTTTAGGGGCAGTTAGAGATCGGCTGCAGTCACACAAATCGCTCTGTTAATGTCCACAAAAGTCCTTTTTAGGGCTGGTATTTTGGTATAAGTCCAGTCTCTCTTCAGTATAGGGTCAGGTATCCAGTCTGTGCTGTAGGGGCAGTTAGAGATCGTCAGCAGTGACACAAATCGCTCTGTTAATGTCCACAAAAGTCATTTAACCACTTGCCGACTGCTCACAGTATATTTACTGCGGCAGTCGGCCCCGGCCAGGCAGAGTGACGTAGGTCTACGTCGCTCGCCTGTCACTCCTTCTAGAGCCAATAGCAGGCGAGCGCGCGCCCGCCGAGGCGCGCGCCCACCTCGGCTCGTTCACGGAGGAGTGCGGGAGTGTGACTGGCGGACCCGATGTCCACCGGTTACACTACGATCGCCGGTACAGCGGGAGAAAGACAGAGCGGCTTATGTAAACAAGCCGCCTGTCAGTTCTCCCTGTGTAAAAATGAAGATCAGACGGTTCTACTATGTAGAACCGTTGATCTTTGTTTTTACACCAATAGCAATGTCCCACTACAGTTAGAAGCACGCCCCTAGGACACACTTAACCCCTCCCTGTCCAATACAGTTAACCCCTTCCCTGCCAGTGTCATTTTTGCAGTAACAGTGCATATATATAGCACTGATTACTGCAGTAATGTCACTGGTACCCCCAAAAGTGTCAAAAATGTCAGTCAAGGGTCCGATCTGTCCGCCCCAATGTCGCAGTACCGCAAAAAAAAATTGCAGTTCGCCGCCATTACTCGTTAAAAAAAAAACACCAAAAATGACAAAAATCTTTCCCTTTGTTAGTAAACGCGATAACTTTTGCGCAAACCAATCAAAATACGCTTTTTGAGATTTTTTTTACCAAACATAGGTAGCGTAAAACAAATTGGCCGAAAATGTTAAAAAATTTTGATTTTTACATTTTTTTTTGGGGGGGATTTCATTTAAAAAAAAGTGAAAAATATTGTTATTTTTGCAAAAATTACGCTCTTTTTTTGTTTATAGCGGGTGATCAAAAAATCGCACAGGTGATGAAATACCACCAAAAGAAAGCTCTGTTTGTGGGAAAAAAAGGACGTGAAATTCGTTTAGGTACAGCGTCGCACGACCGCGCAATTGTCCGTTAAACTCACGCAGTAAAAAAATCGCAAAAAACCCCCTGGTCTTTTAGCAGGAAAATCCTCCGGTGGTAAAGTGGTTAAAGTGCTGCAATGTCGGTATAGGTCTGTTACAGTCTCTTCAGTATAGGGTCAGGTATCCAGTCTGTGCTTTAGGGGCAGTTAGAGATCAGCATCTGCAGTGACAGAAATCGCTCTGTTAATATCCACAAAAGTCCTTTTCAGGGCTGGTATTTTGGTATAGGTCCAGTCTCTCTTCAGTATAGGGACAGGTATCCAACTTTTTCAATTGCAATACTTCTGTTATGACATTGTCCATGTGCTGGGACTATTTGTGCACAGCTAGTACATCTTTTGTGGCTGCAAATATGACCTAAAGGTTTTTAAAGTTCGCCTCCCATTAAAGTCAATGGGGCCCGCCGCGAACTCGCGGTTCGCGGACTTTTGAGACGTTCGCGAACCGCCCCGGCCGATGTTTGTCCATCACTAGTGGTCAACAGTGTATAGACTGCTACACCAACATCAGCAGCGGGGTCCGAAGGGGTGGCCAGAATAGTTTTCATGAAAAGGTGAACTTACCTTTTAAATTCAATAAAGCAGTGCAAAAAAAAAAAAAGGCTTTATTTCACCTATTGACGGTCAAAATGGCAAAAGCTGACTGCTGATTGGTTGCTGTAATAATAGCATTTCGCATAATGCTATTCGCCCTATTAAAACACAGCAGAAGTCCTACTGCAAGTTTGCAAAAAGGTTTGGCACTATCCACCAAAGTCCCATTTTTCATTTAGAACATAGGGGATGAGCTCCCTCCTGTGGCTATTCTGCTGAATTACAACCAGCACAAAATAATCCTGAAGGTGAGTGAAGATTTGCAATTTTGCTCTGCACTTCATATGGCTGTGAAATGCACTTGGCAGCCAATAAAAGAACACGCCGAATCAATGTTCATCTACAGGAGTCCAAACACACTTGAGGTTCAAACAAACCTAAAAATGAAAATGCCGTCTAGTAAATAAAAACTCCAGGCACCAAGCGAAACCATCCTGTGAACTTCTATGGCAATCCTGCAGGTGCTGCAGCTGTGTTAAAGTCTGAAAATTAACTCAGAAAACCTTATGGCTGAAGTCCGGGCAAACAGCTAAATGCAAAGATTAAAATACATAAATGAGAGCTGCTGTACCTGCTAAATGTTATTTACAGTGTGTCCATCCAGTCCAGAGATTAACACAGCCCTGTCACACAGCACAGTCCTGTCTGGCAGCACTAGTGACCGGATTTTTCACTGCGGCAATCAGGGAACACATACAGGTTTTCATTCTTCCACAGCTTGTGACTGGACAAAGAAAGGAAGAGAAGCCGACTAATGAGATCATCTCTTTGCTCTCTCCTACTATCAACATGTTTCTTGTTAACATATAAGCACTGCAGCATTGCTGCACTGTGCTGCTTCTGCCTCTCTGAATCTGAGCTCTGCTGTAAAGTGGATTGCAAGCAGATATTGGGTATGTAGTATGTCTGCAGTCCCTGACCATTTCCTGTAGTGTGTCTTCAGTCTCTGACCGTCTCCTGTACTATGTCTGCAGTCTCTGACCATCTCCTGTAGAGTGTCTGCAGTCTCTGACACTCTCCTGTAGTATGTCTTCAGTCTCTGACCATCTCCTGTAGTGTGTCTGCAGTCTCTGACCCTCTCCTGTAGTGTGCCTGCAGTCTCTGACCCTCTCCTGTAGTATGTCTTCAGTCTATGACCATCTCCTCTAGTGTGTCTTCAGTTTCTGACTATCTCCTGTACTATATGTCTGCAGTCTCTGACCATCTCTTGTAGTGTGTCTGCAGTCTCTTACCCTCTCATGTAGTGTGTCTGCAGTCTCTGACGCTCTCCTGTGTTGTGCTTGCAGTCTCTGACCCTCTCCTGTAGTGTGTCTGCAGTCTCTGACCATCTCCTGTAGTGTGTCTTCAGTCTCTGACCCTCTCCTGTAGTGTGTCTGCAGTCTCTGACCATCTCCTGTAGTGTGTCTTCAGTCTCTGACCATCTCCTGTAGTGTGTCTTCAGTCTCTGACCATCTCCTGTAGTGTGTCTGCAGTCTCTGACCCTCTCCTGTAGTGTGTCTGCAGTCTCTGACCCTCTCCTGTAGTGTGCCTGCAGTCTCTGACCATCTCCTCTAGTGTGTCTTCAGTTTCTGACTATCTCCTGTACTATATGTCTGCAGTCTCTGACGCTCTCCTGTGTTGTGCTTGCAGTCTCTGACCCTCTCCTGTAGTGTGTCTGCAGTCTCTGACCATCTCCTGTAGTGTGTCTTCAGTCTCTGACCATCTCCTGTAGTGTGTCTTCAGTCTCTGACCATCTCCTGTAGTGTGTCTGCAGTCTCTGACCCTCTCCTGTAGTGTGTCTTCAGTCTCTGACCCTCTCCTGTAGTGTGCCTGCAGTCTCTGACCCTCTCCTGTAGTATGTCTTCAGTCTCTGACCATCTCCTGTAGTGTGTCTTCAGTCTATGACCATCTCCTCTAGTGTGTCTTCAGTTTCTGACTATCTCCTGTACTATATGTCTGCAGTCTCTGACCATCTCTTGTAGTGTGTCTGCAGTCTCTTACCCTCTCATGTAGTGTGTCTGCAGTCTCTGACGCTCTCCTGTGTTGTGCTTGCAGTCTCTGACCCTCTCCTGTAGTGTGTCTGCAGTCTCTGACCATCTCCTGTAGTGTGTCTTCAGTCTCTGACCCTCTCCTGTAGTGTGTCTGCAGTCTCTGACCATCTCCTGTAGTGTGTCTTCAGTCTCTGACCATCTCCTGTAGTGTGTCTTCAGTCTCTGACCATCTCCTGTAGTGTGTCTGCAGTCTCTGACCCTCTCCTGTAGTGTGTCTGCAGTCTCTGACCCTCTCCTGTAGTGTGCCTGCAGTCTCTGTCCATCTCCTCTAGTGTGTCTTCAGTTTCTGACTATCTCCTGTACTATATGTCTGCAGTCTCTGACCATCTCTTGTAGTGTATCTGCAGTCTCTTACCCTCTCATGTAGTGTGTCTGCAGTCTCTGACGCTCTCCTGTGTTGTGCTTGCAGTCTCTGACCCTCTCCTGTAGTGTGTCTGCAGTCTCTGACCATCTCCTGTAGTGTGTCTTCAGTCTCTGACCATCTCCTGTAGTGTGTCTTCAGTCTCTGACCATCTCCTGTAGTGTGTCTGCAGTCTCTGACCCTCTCCTGTAGTGTGTCTGCAGTCTCTGACCCTCTCCTGTAGTGTGCCTGCAGTCTCTGACCATCTCCTCTAGTGTGTCTTCAGTTTCTGACTATCTCCTGTACTATATGTCTGCAGTCTCTGACCATCTCTTGTAGTGTGTCTGCAGTCTCTTACCCTCTCATGTAGTGTGTCTGCAGTCTCTGACGCTCTCCTGTGTTGTGCTTGCAGTCTCTGACCCTCTCCTGTAGTGTGTCTGCAGTCTCTGACCATCTCCTGTAGTGTGTCTTCAGTCTCTGACCATCTCCTGTAGTGTGTCTTCAGTCTCTGACCATCTCCTGTAGTGTGTCTGCAGTCTCTGACCCTCTCCTGTAGTGTGTCTGCAGTCTCTGACCCTCTCCTGTAGTGTGCCTGCAGTCTCTGACCATCTCCTCTAGTGTGTCTTCAGTTTCTGACTATCTCCTGTACTATATGTCTGCAGTCTCTGACCATCTCTTGTAGTGTGTCTGCAGTCTCTTACCCTCTCATGTAGTGTGTCTGCAGTCTCTGACGCTCTCCTGTGTTGTGTTTGCAGTCTCTGACCCTCTCCTGTAGTGTGTCTGCAGTCTCTGACCATCTCCTGTAGTGTGTCTTCAGTCTCTGACCATCTCCTGTAGTGTGTCTTCAGTCACTGACCATCTCCTGTAGTATGTCTTCAGTCTCTGACCATCTCCTGTAGTGTGTCTTCAGTCTCTGACCATCTCCTGTAGTGTGTCTTCAGTCTCTGACCATCTCCTGTAGCGTGTCTTCAGTCTGACCATCTCCTCTAGTGTCTTCAGTTTTTGACTATCTCCTGTACTATATGTCTGCAGTCTCTGACCATCTCTTGTAGTGTGTCTGCAGTCTCTTACCCTCTCATGTAGTGTGTCTGAAGTCTCTGACGCTCTCCTGTGTTGTGTTTGCAGTCTCTGACCCTCTCCTTTAGTGTGTCTGCAGTCTCTGACCCTCTCCTGTAGTGTGTCTGCAGTCTCTGACCCTCTCCTGTAGTGTGTCTGCAGTCTCTGACCCTCTCCTGTAGTATGTCTGCAGTCTCTGACCATCTCCTGTAGTGTGTCTTCAGTCTCTGACCATCTCCTGTAGTGTGTCTTCAGTCTCTGACCATCTCTTGTAGTGTGTCTGCAGTCTCTGATCATCTCCTGTAGTGTGTCTTCAGTCTCTGACCATCTCCTGTAGTGTGTCTTCAGTCACTGACCATCTCCTGTAGTATGTCTTCAGTCTCTGACCATCTCTTGTAGTGTGTCTTCAGTCTCTGACCATCTCCTGTAGTGTGTCTGCAGTCTCTGACCATCTCCTGTAGTGTGTCTTCAGTCTCTGACCATCTCCTGTAGGGTATCTTCAGTCTCTGACCATCTCCTGTAGTAGGTCTTCATTCTCTGACCATCTCCTGTACTATGTCTGCAGTCTCTGACCATCTCCTGTAGTGTGTCTGCAGTCTCTGACCATCTTCTGTAGTGTGTCTTCAGTCGCTGACCATCTCCTGTAGTGTGTCTTCAGTCTCTGACCATCTCCTGTAGGGTATCTTCAGTCTCTGACCATCTTCTGTAGTAGGTCTTCATTCTCTGACCATCTCCTGTACTATGTCTGCAGTCTCTGACCATCTCCTGTAGTATGTCTTCATTCTCTGACCATCTCCTGTAGTGTGTCTGCAGTCTCTGACCATCTCCTGTAGTGTGTCTACAGTCTCTGACCATCTCCTGTAGTGTGTCTACAGTCTCTCACTATCTCTTGTTGTACAGTGGGTATAGAAAATAATCATAACCCCCCCCCCCCCCCCCGCACTCCATAAATCTGGCCTTTATGGAAGAGTGGTAAGAAGAAAGCCATTGTTGAATTGTTGAAAGAGGACTTTGTATGCAGTTTGTGAGAAGCCATGTGGGGGACACAGCAAACATGTGGAAGAAGGTGCTCTGGTCAGATGAGACCAAAATTGAACTTTTTGGCCTAAAAGCAAAACACTATGTGTGGAGGAAAACTTACACTACACATCACCCTGAACACACCATCCCCACTGTGAAACATGGTGGTGGCAGCATCATGTTGTGAGGATGCTTTTCTTCAGCAGGGACAGGGAAGCTGATCAGAGTTGATGAGAAGATGGATGGAGCCAAATACAGGGCAATCTTAGAAGAAAACCTGTTAGAGTCTACAAAAGACTTGAGACTGGGGCGGAGGTTCACCTTCCAGCAGGACAACAACCCTAAACATACAGCCAGAGCTACAATAGAATGGTTTACATCAAAGCATATTCATCTGTTAGAATGGCCCAGTCGCAGTCCAGACCTAAATCCAATTGAGAATCTGTGGCAAGACTTGAAAATTGTTGTTCACAGACGCTCTCCTTCTATTCTGACAGAGCTTGAGCTATTTTGCAATGAAGAATGGGCAAAAATGTCCCTCTCTAGATGTGCAAAGCTGGTAGAGACATCCCCAAAAAGACTTGCAGCTGTAATTCCAGGGAAAGGCGGTTCTACAAAGTATATCATTTTCCTTCCACTTCACAATTATGGCCACTTTGTGTCGTTCTATCACATAAAATCCCAACAAAATACATTTATATTTTTGGTTGTAACATGAGAAAAATGTGGAAAATTCCAAGTGGTGTGAATACTTTTGTAAGACACTGTGGGTACCTCGGCATGGAACTGCTACTGGAGGAATAGTCTGCAGGAGCCTGAGCATTGCACTCACCATCCACCAATCAATGCTTTGCAGGTGTCAATGTAAAAGATATTAAATCCACATTTTTGTTTTGTTTTTTGATTAGTGTGGGTGCATTTAATTATTTTTGTGCAAAAGGTGGACTGTGCCATTAAAAAAAAAAACATTCCCCTAAACTGACTTCCTAATTACTAAATCCAAGCATAAAGATTAAGTCGATCTAAAAATCAATACATGCCTGTTACCAATACATAAGTCTTTTATAACACAATAAACGTTGGCCTTGTATATTAGATAAAAAATGTTTTATTTGTTACAGACACGTTGGAAACCTTACTTAGAAAAGAAAATGTCTCTCTTCGTGCTCAGATCTGACACCGGTGGCCATAACGCGCAACTACACCCTCAAGCCATTCTCTGTTCACGCTCGCTGCTGCCTCTGGTGGTCAGGAAACGAAACGACACCACCAAGCCATTCTCTGTTCATGCTCAGTGCTGCCACTGATGGCCTCACGGAGGAACTACATCACCAAACCATTCTCTATGCCACTGGTGGCCATAATGAGAAGCTACACCCCCGAGCCATGCTCTTTAAATGCTCATTGTTGCCCCTGTTGGTCACAAAGCGGAACTACACTACCGAGCTATTCTCTATCCATGCTCGCTGCTGCCACTGGTGGCCATAACTACACCATCGAGCCATTCTCTGTTCATGCTCAGTGCTGCCTCTGGTGGTCATAAATTGATACTCTGTTCATGCTCACCGCTACCACTGGTGGCCATAATGCGTAACTACACCACCGACATATTTTCTGTTAATGCTTGCTGCTGCCACTGGTGGTCATGAAACATAACTACACCACCGAGCCATTTCTGTTCATGCTCATTGCTGCCACTGGTGGACATAAAGAGTAGCTACACAGCCAAAATCATTCTATTTGCTCAGTGCTGCCACTGGTGGCGATAATGCTAAACTACACCACAGAGCTATTCTCTGTCCATGCTCAGTGCTGCCACTGGTGGTCATACAGCGTGACTATAAACCACAGGGCCATTCTCTGTTCCTGCTGTGCTGTCACTTGTGGCCAAACAGCGGAACTGCACCTCCGAGTGCAACTCAATACCGTAACTGTGCACTGTGCAGGCGTCTGTAACTCCCTCCGAGGAGAACCCACAGCAACCTGAATCCTTCTCCTCCAATGGGAAACCGAGACCGACCGGAATCCCACCCACCTCATGATATGCATAGCATAACCCCGCCCCTGATCCTGGAGGCTGAGCGCAAAACTCCTCCCCCTTAGCTGTGTATTCCTTCCTTCTCCAATGAGGAACCGACAGCAGCCGGTGTTAGAGCACCTGAACCCCTCCCACCTCACGTCTCGCATAACACAACCCCACCCCTATCCTGAAAGCTCTCACAACCCACCCCTATACTGAAAGCTCCTCCCCTCAGCTTGCTGATGTCACCACGCTGCCGCCGTGGCTCCGGTTGCTATGGTACCCGGAGAGGAGAATGTTTTCCTGTACAGGCTCCTTCCTGCCTCTGCCAGATCACTTCCGGTGGGAGAGGAAGGAGCAGGTAGGATGCTGGTGGGGGATATTTGGGGGTGCAGCTCTGTGCTGTATATGTTGGGAAAGGCTGAGCAGACTCCAGTGTTCTGTGTATACCATTCTGTATGGAGACATTCCCTGTCATGTCTGTTGTTGTCCCCCCCAGTAGGAGAAATGTTATAATCACTTCTATGGTGGCTTATTTAAACAAATAGTCTACTTAAAGAGGAAGTAAACCCTCCTCAGGAAGTTGTACCTATAGGTAAGCCTATATTAAGGCTTACCTATAGGTACTGTAAATATCTCCTAAACATGCACCGTTTAGGAGATATTTACCTTTAATGCAGCCAGTGACGTCACTGGCGCATGCGCTCTGAAGGAACGGCAGATCGTGCCGTTCCTTCAGAGCCCCGTGCCGTGACCGTCGGCTCCCGCGCGCGTGCGCGGGACTGACGTCACCGCGGCTCCGGCCAATCAGATGGCCGGATGCCGCGATCCCGGAAGACGGGCGACTATACATGTCGCCCGTCATACAGGTAAGCGGACGGCACGGCGGGGGCTCGTTCTAAGGTAAGTATTTCATAATGAGCTACTATGCGATGCATACTAGCTCATTATGTGTTTCTCTTTCAGGATGTAAAGAAGAGAAAAAAATTTTTTCTCGGTTTACAACCTCTTTAACGTAATGCCTGTGTGAATTCAGTGCTGTAGTCCCCTCTGTAGTGTCCTGCAGCCCCCACTACTGGTTGACTAATATATAATCTATATATAATGCACTGCTGATATGTACTGACCTGACCGATAGATACTGAATGGCCTAATACAGGGCTTGACAAATTTGCCTGAAATCTAGGAGCCAGCTAAAAAAGTTAGGAGCCAGTTTTTTTTTTTTTAAAACTAAGTGCCGGTTCACACTCATGCGGCTGCGGCGATCGCATGTAATATCGGAGCGCACTGCTCCTTCATTACATGCGATCGGCTGTGCGGTGCGAGTTTAGCCATACACTTTGTATGGCTAAATTTGCACCGCACCCGCAGCAAAGACGCTCAGGACCCTTTTTTGCAGCCGCATCAGGATCGGATTGCACAGCGGTTCACATTTGTGCGATCCGATCCTGTGCGAACTGCGCGATCGCACTGCGATATGCGATCAAACTGGGGGTGTCATTAAGATTACATTGACACCCCCAGCGTATCGCATATGGCAGTGTGAACTGCCAGGGGCGCGCTTGCGATGCGGGAACATGCTGCGAATTCGCAGCCTTCCCGCATCGCATAAGTGTGAACCGGGGCTTACAACCAGACTTGTATAAAGTACTCGAAATTTCTACTTGAGTAAAAGTACAAGTGCTCGATCAAAAAATTACTTGAGTAGAAGTGGAAGCGCTCGCAGAAAAAGTTACTTAAGTAGAAGTACTAAAGTATTCAACATTTTTTTTACTTAAGTATTGCAAGTAGTTTTTTCAAAAAATTTGCTACTTAAGTACTAAAAGTAAAAAGTACCAGTAGTTTTGAAAAAAAATTTCTACTCAAGTACTGAAAGTAGAAGTACAAGTACTGTGTTATGTAGTTATTAAAGAAATAAGTCAAAAGTTTGAACATCATATTGTTTTTATTATTTCAAATGATTTATTCAAATGATTAACCTGTGTTTGTTAGTAGTTTCTTGATGCACTTTAAGCGCTGTAGCACCATTTATTTGTTTGTTTCATATTTTCTTTTTATTGGAAAGATTTGGTATAGCAGCTTTTATTATACACAGCCTTTATTTTCGTATGCGCTGATTTACAAATGACATTATACACATTTTTTTGAGCTTTATGCAACCTGCCATCTACTGTTCTGGCAGTGGTCATTTTTTTAAAAGTAACGAGTAACTATGCAGCACAAAAAAAAAAATACTTGAGTAGAAGTATTGAAATCATCGAAAAAATGTAGTGAAGTAAAAGTAGAAGTAGGAGAAAAAAATTCTACTCTAGGAAAGTACAGATACCGCATTTCGGTACTTAAGTACAGTACTTAAGTAGTTCTACTTCGTTACTATACATCTCTGCTTACAACCAAGCTTTATTTAATAAAACGGATACTAAATTTACAAATAAATACGACTAGAACTCCACTCTCTTCTATAGCGCAATTGGATGGAAACAGACTGTCTCTTTCCATCCGATGCCATCTGATCCGATCAACGGGATGGATAGATGATCCTGTTTTTGGCGGACAGGATCAGATGGCGGCAGATTACTGCTTCATAGAGGAGACTGAAGGGTCCGATCAGGTCTGCCTGAAAAACTGACAGGCGGACCTGATCAGACAGCCCGTGTGAAAGGGGCCTTCGGCTGTGGCACGGCGATGAGGAAAAAAAAAAAAAAAAAAAAAAAAGATTATATATATATATATATATAGATATCTATATCTATATATATATATATATCTATCTCTCAATTTATTTTTTTTTTAATAAGAATTGGAAAAAAAAACTTTTTTTTAATAATTAAAAAAAAAAAGAAAAAATTATTTATTTTTTTTACATTTAAAAAATAAATTAATAATAATAACCATACTCCCTGTCCACTTACCTTTAAGCAAAGGTAACTGGACAGAGAGATGAAGCCTTAAAAAAACTTTCCTTTCATTTCCTCTTTGGAAGGAGATGGAAAGGCATTAAGAACATGCATTACTCCCGGCCACCACAAGAGGGCGCCAGTTGCCCTAGCCTTTCTCATCTCACAGAAGAAGGCCGAAAAGCCGGGGCCTCAATTTTTGGACAGCGCGGAAGTCCGTGCACTCGAGGAGAAGGTGGGGGGCTCAAAAGGGACAGGACACCCTATGCAGGGCACCCCAGGCGCCAGGTCGCTAATTCTAGTCGCAAATGCGACCTGGCGCCCGGGTTTGTCGAGCCCTGGCCTAATATATACTCAAGTGGCCTATATATATATATATATATATATATGCTCTATACTGAACTGACGGATAGATACTCAATGGCCTAATATATGTAATCAATTGTCATATAATATATAGAGAGAGAGATCAATGTATGCTTTACACTGAACTGACTGTGACCGATAGTCAATGGCCTAATTTATGTGTAGGGGTAACCCCAAAACTCACGGGTTTCAGTAAAATTTTGACTGTTGAAGCCAGATTGAAAATTATATTTATTTAGACAAACCTGTAGATAGAGACATGTTTGGAGAGCAAGTCAATCACATTACATTCTGTTGGCTTAATAATCATTGTTCTAACTTCCTAAGGACTTGTATTACAATTTATACATTCTGAAGTGGGTGGCACCTATCTATCTAAAGGTTCTTTGAAGTCACATCCTGATAGAAATGCGGGATAGTTGTTCACCAAGGCTTGTTACTTCCAGTAGGGTAGTAAACAACTGGACAGGTCTTCAAAGGTCAAGATAGCAATCTAACAACAGGAGGCATAAATGGCTTTTGAAGACAACAGCTGTTATACAATATGACTTATCACAAAATATACATCCAATATATCTGCTTAATCATAAATCCATGTTTAATAAACATAAGTAAATATTTGATAAATAAAATGGCTGCTTCCCTTTTCCTCATCATATGTAATATATATATATATATATATATTTATAAGAGAGAGAGATTAATATATGCTCTATACTGAACTGACCGATAGATAGTCAGTGGCCTATATGTAATCAATTGTTATATACAGTGGGTACGGAAAGTATTCAGACCCCCTTAAATTTTTCACTCTTTGTTATATTGCAGCCATTTGCTAAAATCATTTAGGTTCATTCTTCTTCCTCATGAATGTACACATAGCACCCCATACTGACAGAAAAACACAGAATTGTTGACATTGTTGCAGATTTATTAAAAAATAAAAACTGAAATATCACATGGTCCTAAGTATTCAGACCCTTTGCTGTGACACTCATATATTTAACTCAGGTGCTTTCCATTTCTTCTGATCATCCTTGAGATGGTTCTACACCTTCATTTGAGTCCAGCTGTGTTTGATTATACTGATTGGACTTGATTAGGAAAGCCACACACCTGTCTATATAAGACCTTCCAGATCACAATGCATGTCAGAGCAAATGAGAATCATGAGGTCAAAGGAACTGCCTGAAGAGCTCAGAGACAGAATTGTGGCAAGGCACAGATCTGGCCAAGGTTACAAAAAGATTTCTGCTGCACTTAAGGTTCCTAAGAGCACAGTGGCCTCCATAATCCTCAAATGGAAGACGTTTGGGATGACCAGAACCCTTCCTAGAGCTGGCCGTCCGGCCAAACTGAGCTATCGGGGGAGAAGAGCCTTGGTGAGAGAGGTAAAGAAGAACCCAAAGATCACTGTGGCTGAGCTCCAGAGATGCAGTCAGGAGATGGGAGAAAGTTGTAGAAAGTCAACCATCACTGCAGCCCTCCACCAGTCGGGGCTTTATGGCAGAGTGGCCCGACGGAAGCCTCTCCTCAGTGTAAAACACATGAAAGCCCGCATGGAGTTTGCTAAAAAACACCTGAAGGACTCCAAGATGGTGAGAAATAAGATTCTCTGGTCTGATGAGACCAAAATAGAACTTTTTGGCCTTAATTCTAAGCTGGATGTGTGGAGAAAACCAGGCACTGCTCATCACCTGTCCAATACAGTCCCAACAGTGAAGCATGGTGGTGGCAGCATCATGCTGTGGGGGTGTTTTTCAGCTGCAGGGACAGGACGACTAGTTGCAATTGAGGGAAAGATGAATGCGGCCAAGTACAGGGATATCCTGGACAAAAACCTTCTCCATAGTGCTCTGGACCTCAGACTGGGCCGAAGGTTTACCTTCCAACAAGACAATGACCCTAAGCACACAGCTAAAATAACGAAGGAGTGGCTTCACAACAACTCCGTGACTGTTCTTGAATGGCCCAGCCAGAGCCCTGACTTAAACCCAATTGAGCATCTCTGGAGAGACCTAAAAATGGCTGTCCACCAACGTTTACCATCCAACCTGACAGAACTGGAGAGGATCTGCAAGGAGGAATGGCAGAGGATCCCCAAATCCAGGTGTGAAAGACTTGTTGCATCTTTCCCAAAAAGACTCCTGGCTGTATTAGATCAAAAGGGGGCTTCTACTAAATACTGAGCAAAGGGTCTGAATACTTAGGACCATGTGATATTTCAGTTTTTCTTTTTTAATAAATCTGCAACAATGTCAACAATTCTGTGTTTTTCTGTCAGTATGGGGTGCTATGTGTACATTCATGAGGAAGAAGAATGAACTTAAATGATTTTAGCAAATGGCTGCAATATAACAAAGAGTGAAAAATTTAAGGGGGTCTGAATACTTTCCGTACCCACTGTATATATGAGAGAGAGAGATGCTCTATACTGAACTGACCGCAACCGATAGATACTCAATGGCCTAATATATGTAATCAATTGTCCTATATATATATATTGGTCTGAGCACTGAGCATGAACAGTGTCCAATTCCCCCCCCCCCCCCCTACACACTGTAGTACCTTCCTCCGACCTCCTCTGTCCTGGAGTGTTGTGGGGGTCAGTGGATGGAAGCACAGTGTTTGGCGGAGGGGCATACATCAGACACACATGCAAGTGGTAACAATAGCATTGCACCTAAACTGTTTTCTTTATTGGCGAATATGAGTATTGATTCTTGTGCTCAAGTACTCGCTAATAACGAGTACCGATACCTTTGTGGCGCAATTTGAGCCCATACGAAATAAATCACATTTTATTGTTTCCTGCATCGCTCAGATGTGAACCCAGGCTGAAGCACTTCTGGGTGTGTCCAGCCCCCCCCCCCTCCCGGGTGGCCGTTCCTTCAGAGCGCATGCTCCGATGACGTAATCGGCTGCACGCGCTGTTAATATCTCCTAAACGGTGCAAGTTTAGAAGTTATTTATAGCACCTATAGGTAAGCCTTAATATAGGCTTACCCATAGGTAAAAGTTATTGAAGTGGGTTTACAACCACTTTAAGGGGGGCTGAACCTTCCAGAGGTCAAGTTGTTGAAAGGTTTTATACTATGTGAAGTCTTCTCTCTTAAATTTAAATATCCGGCACCTGAGGATCTGAAAACTATCGGCATGGGCGAATGATGGTAGGTTTATGGTCTCTGCAGAGGATTGCCCTCTAATGGGAATGCGCTGTTTGCTGGTTTCAGCGGCTTTACAATTTAATGAGTAATTTTAGAGATAAGTGGCGGCGGATCTTTTTACGAAGGTGTGGTGGAAGAAATATAAGAAGAAAACCTGTTTGAGGACACAACGTATTTTTCTTTTGACCTGCACACAGAAGTTGTGACAAAATTCTTTGGGACTGTTTAACCACTTCAGCCCCGGAAGGTTTTATACCCCTAATGACCAGGCCATTATTCGGCACTGCGTTGCTTTAACGGACAATTGCACGGTCGTGCGGCGCTGTAACCAAATAAAATTGATGTCCTTTTTTCCCACTAATAGAACTTTCTTTTGGTGGTATTTGATCACCTCTGTGTTTGTTTGTTTTTTTTGCGCTATAAACAAAAAAAGAGCGACAATTTTGAAAAAAAAAAAAAACAATATTTTTTTATTTTCAGCTATAAAACATTCCCTGTAAAAAAATCGAATTTCTTTATCAGTTTAGGCCAATTTGTATTCTGCTACATAGTTTTGGTTTGGGATGCACCGATCCGATATTCAGATCGGAAATCTGCCCCGATCCGGACAAAATAGCTGGATCGGAGATTGGTAAAATTTAGCCGTCCCACGGGCCGATCCGGTTTTTGCTGAGTCCCGGCTCAGCCATCCCTTACTAGGTGCAGTAGTAGTATGGGATGGGAGCCGCTACTTCCTGTATAGGTCCGGCTCACAGGTGGAGTGATATCAGATGCACTCCGCCTGTGAATGGAGGAGCCGTACACATGAAGCAGCGGATTTGCTCTGTACTGCAGCCGCTAGCTTTGTGTGTAGCTCCGGATCGGTTCCGGTATCTGTGATTTCACAAAGCCAGATATCGGTATCGGCTCCAAAAAAGTCGGATCGGTGCATCCCTAGTTTTGGTAAAAGAAAATCCCAAAAAGTGTACATTAATTGTTTACACATAAATTATAGCGCAGTGTTTCTCAACTCCGGTCCTGTGGTTGCAGTATTCTAGTCTGCATCTCTCTAAAGTAATACTTAAAATCTGGCCTGTAAGAGCCGGTTCACATACAGGTGACCCGACTTGCCGGGGCGACCTGTGAAGTCGCGGTGCACAGTGCGCACCGTGACCTCGGAGCGACATGCACGGACTTCATATCATTGAAGTCAATGCAGGTCGCTCCAGGTCACCCCAAAGTAGTACAGGACCCTTTTTCTAAGTCGGAGCGACTTGTGTCGCTCCTATTAGAACGGGTCCTGTGCTAATCTATGGCAGGCGACCCACGGCGACTTGTTAGGCCTGACAAGTCGCCCCAGTGTTAACCGGCTCTTAGTGTGCCCTGAGGACCGGAGTTGAGAAACACGCTTATAGCATTTACAAACAATGGGATACATTTATGGACTTTTTTTTTTTTATTAGTAATGACGGTGTTCAGCGATTTATAGCGGAACTGTGACATTGCGGCGGACAGATCTGACACTAATGGCGCTTTTCCACTGCATGGAACCGTACCGGTTCGGCACGCTTTTGTGCTTTTCCACTGCGGTACCGCATGGTATAGGGTCGGAACGGTTCGGTACGGTACGGTATAGGTTTGCTTTTCCACTGCATGGAACCAAACGGTACGGCTCTGAAAAAACAGTACCTACTCGATTGTGGTTCCAACAGGTACCAAACTGGTATCATATCCCACAATCCTTTGCATGCAGTCGCTACTAGCCACTGATTGGTCAGAGAATCACACCCACCCCGTTGTTATCCCACCCACTTAACTTTAGTACTACTTTAGTGGAAAAGCAAACCATACCGTACCGTACCCAACCGTTCCGACACTATACCATGCGGTACCAGCAGTGGAAAAGCAAACCGGGCCAAGCAGGGCCGAGTAGAGCCGAGCCGGTACTAGCCGGTACTTGCAGTGGAAAAGTGCCATAAGTGACGCTTTTTGGGGACCAGTGACACCAATACAGTGATCGGTACTAAATAAAATGCACTGTTACTGTATCAATGACACTGGCAGGGAAGTGGTTAACATCAGGGGCGATCAAGGGGTGAAGTGTGCTCCTAGGAAGTGTTTTCTAACTGTGGGAATGGACTGACTGCAGAAAGGGGGAGATTGGTGATCCTGATTAGTAGGAACACAAAATCTCTCCCTTCCTGTCTGACAGAACCGCCGTCTGCCTTGTTTACATAGGCCAGGCATATGCAAACTGTGGCCCTCCAGCTGTTTCAAAACTACAAGTCCCATCATGCCTCTGCCTCTGGGTGTCATGTGGCAGTCAGTCTTGCTATGCCTCATGGGACTTGTAGTTCTGCAACAGCTGGAGGGCCACAGTTTGCATGTCCCTGACATAGGCAGACAGCTGTTCTGTCAGTCTCCTTGACAATCACAGGTGGCCGCCGACCACGGTTTATCATGGCTGCTGAGCCTTGACACCATGGTCAGTTTACGTGCCTTCATCATCCGCAGCTCTCCTGTTCTTCTCTCCCCCTCCCTCCCTGCCTGTCGGCTCGTGACAGTGCCCACCCATTTCCCTCCTGCTGCTGAAATTACTTTTAATTTTTCATATAATTCTGTGTTGTTACGCTATGTGCCCCAGTCTCTGTGTTTTCTAAAAAAAAAAAAAAGCGCCATTCCATTCCTGATTTTAGAGCCCCGCTCGGCGCTCACGTGACCGGCAGCCTTTCTCCTCCTCTCGTCCTGACTGAGGTCAGTGGGGGATTCTCAGCCCCTCACACTCTAGCTGTCAGATCGGGAGAGGGGAGAGTATAGAACGGCATTTCTTTTTAGAACACAGAGACTGGGGCACACAGGATTATATGAACATATCACAGTGGCTTAACATCCACTTTAATCTTTGAATCCTGGTTCACACTGGTGCGATGCCGGAAACCCTGCGATTCCAGTGCAGGTTCTTTCATCCCACAGTGGTTCACACTGACATCTGCGAACCACTGGGGGTGTCAATGTAAAGGTAATGACACCCCCAAATCAGCTCGCAGTGCGAACTATTAAATGGTACAGGAATCGGATTGCATAAGTGTGAACACCCATGCGATCCGATTCTAGTGCAGACCAAAAAAAAGGATCCTGCACCATTTTGGTGCGAATGTGATGCGATTTCAACCATACATTTTTGTATGGCTGAATTCGCATCGCACAGACATTGCATGTGATTTGCACAACAATGCAAGGCAAATCACATGCAATGTCTGTCATAGCACAAGGGTGAACCCAGCCAGACAAAAAAAAAACCTGGAAGCTGATTGGTTTCAATGTGCACCAGAGTTTGCACTCTCCAGTTTTAGTAAATCAACCCCAATGTTTACACCTGTCTTATTCACACAGGTGCTGACACCTGTAGCCTGTGAAGTAGGGATCGACCAATATCGGTTTTTCGTTGCCGATACCGATACCAACATTTTGGCCATTGCATATCGGTATCGGCTGATATTTTGAACATTTAAAGTTTTGCAAAATAAACACAATTTTCAACACAAATTTGTTACTGAACCCTTTGGTGGGTGGATGGCTGGCACCCCGTGGTGGCTGGCTGGCTTGCACCCTTTGGTGGCTGGCTGGCACCCTGTGGTGGGTGGCTGGCTGGCACACTGTGGTGGCTGGCTGGCACCCTTTGGTGGGTGGGTGGCTGGCTGGCACCCTGTGTGGTGGGTGGCTGGCTGGTACAGGCCCAGGGCCTGTGTTGGCTGACTGGTACAGGCCTGTGGGTGTGTGGGTGGCTGGAACCCTGGGGTTGGGTGGCTGGCTGACTGGCTGGCACCCTGTGGTGGGTGGCTGGCTGGCACCCTGTGGTGGGTGGGTGGGTGGCTGGCTGTCACCCTGTGTGGTGGGTGGCTGGCTGGTACAGGCCCAGGGCCTGTGGGTGGCTGGCTGGTACAGGCCCAGGGCCTGTGGGTGGCTGGCTGGTACAGGCCCAGGGCCTGTGGGTGGCTGGCTGGTACAGGCCCAGGGCCTGTGGGTGGCTGGCTGGTACAGGCCTGTGGGTGGCTGGCACCGGGCAGCTGTGGGTGGTGGGTGTATGTGGCGGCTCTGATAAACACACTGTGTGCACTGTACACTCACTGTCCTGAGACTCCTCAACTCCAGACGAGGCTGAGGGGGGCGACCTAAGAAGGCAGAAGCTGTCCCATTGCACGGAGGCGCATGGCGCAACATACGCAGTGACGTCACGACAACACCGGCAATATCGGTAGCCTGCGAAGCCACAAAAACCAGGTGTTCCTTCACAGTAGGGATCGACCGATTATCGGCGGGGCCGATATGCACTTTTCCCGATATATCGGAATCGGCCCCGCCGATAATCGGTCGATCCCTACTGTGAAGGAACACCTTGTTTTTGTGGCTTCAGCCCACCCGGTGCGGTGTGTAGGCAGTGGACACAGCCGCTTATCTCTATTTGGCAGCGTGAAGATGAATGAGTGGCCCCCGAACGCAGACTGTGTGTTTGGGGCCACTCACTTGCAGGTCTGTCACATTGGGATGAGCATCTGTGTCCGTGCAGTGGCAGGCTGGAGGCATGTAAACAAGGCATTCATTCATAGGCTACGAGTTTCAGAGGTTCGTTTCCTCAGGTCTCCACGTTGTCAGTCCTGACAAGCCGTGGTATTAGAAGGGTTAATCCTGTACGCAGAGCTCTGGCATCGGTCACTTTGTCCTGTCCTGTGTATACAGGATACAAGATCAGCACCAGGATCCTGGAATCTAGGGGTGTGACATCACTCTAACCTCCTCCTGGTCTTCTATGTAGGAACTGGTTTGGAGTTTAATCCATAAAAGTATGTGTGAGTCACTTGGAATTTCTACAGCTGGGGAAAGTATCAACGTTAATTGCCAATTATTACTTACAGTGTGTGGAACATCTGACCAACCTAAAGAGGAGCTCCAGTCCTTTCTATGTTTATTAACCACTTCTGGACCGGGCCTTTTTCTGTCACTTGGTGTTTACAAGTTAAAATCATTTTTTTCTGCTAGAAAATTACTTAGAACCCCCAAACATTATATATTTTTTTAGCAGAGACCCTAGAGAATAAAATGGAGATTGTTGCAATATTTTTTTATCACACTGTATTTGTGCAGCAGTCTTACAAACGCAATTTTTTTTTTTTTAACAAAAATCATTATTTTTTATTAAAAAGTAAGAAAACAGTAAAGTTAGCCCAAGTGTTTTTTCTATAGTTTGAAAGATAATGTTACGCCGAGTAAATAGATACCCAACATGTCATGCTTCAAAATTGCACACACTCGTGGAATGGCAACAAACATTGGCACTTAAAAATCCCATTAGGCGACATTTTAACCGCTTGCCGACCGCCGCAAGTACATATACTGCGGCGGTCAGCCCTGCACAGGCAAAGTGACGTATCGGTACGTCCACTAGCCTGT
Organism: Pelophylax lessonae; assembly: GCF_965119305.1. Classification (NCBI taxonomy): domain Eukaryota; kingdom Metazoa; phylum Chordata; class Amphibia; order Anura; family Ranidae; genus Pelophylax; species Pelophylax lessonae. The sequence goes on along the minus strand of NC_138779.1, from coordinate 194,625,675 downwards.
GAGGCTCTGGGGAGCAGGCGTGCGCCGCCGGAGACGCACTCCTGCGTGGTCACGGACCCCCCCCCCCACGCGTGTGCCCAGCGGAAAGGCAGGCGGCTGATATAAACAAAGCCACCTGTCATTCTCCCCTGTGTAGGAATAGTGATCATACGGCTCTGCTATGTAGGACCGTTGATCATTGTTCCTACACATCAAGCCACAGCCAATCACAGTTAGAATCACGCCCCTAGGG
>NC_138779.1:194577943-194620443 GCF_965119305.1 Pelophylax lessonae | reverse complement strand
TAAGCCGACCCGAATATAAGCTGAGGCACCTAATTTTACCACAAAAAAATGGAAAAACGTATTGACTCGAGTATAAACCTAGGGTGGAAAATGCAGCAGCTACTGGATCCAACTGGACCATCACGAGACCCAAAACAGGGGCTGCGGGCATGGTGCAGGGGCTGCAGACATGGTACAGGAGATGCAGGGCTGTGGGCATGGTACAGGAGATGGTACAGGCATGGTACAGGAGATGCAGTGCTGCAGGCATGGTACAGGAGAGGCAGGGCTGTGGGCATGGCACAGGAGACGGTACAGGCATGGCACAGATGGTACGGGCATGGTACAGGAGATGCAGTGCTGCGGGCATGGTACAGGAGATGCAGGGCTGTGGGCATGGTACAGGAGATGGTATAGGCATGGCACAGGAGATGCAGTGCTGCAGGCATGGTACAGGAGATGCAGGGCTGTGGGCATGGCACAGCAGGTGGTACAGGCATGGCACAGATGGTACAGGTATGGTACAGGAGATGCAGTGCTGCGGGCATGGTACAGGAGATGCAGTGCTGCGGGCATGGTACAGGAGATGCAGGGCTGTGGGCATGGCACAGGAGATGGTACAGGCATGGCACAGGAGATGGTACGCAGGCATGGCACAGATGGTACAGGAGATGCAGTGCTGCGGACATGGTACAGGACAATCTCCTGTACCATGCCCACAGCACTGCATCTCCTGAGGAGATGCAGGGGCTGCGGAGGAGTCTCACTTACCTTTCCGCCTTACATTTAAAAATGGCGGCAACATGTCACCCCTCATGCGCCATCTGCCTGGGAATAGCCGAACGTGTATGGGCTTTCCCGAGCGGCGGCGGCGCATGCCCAGGGAAGTGAGACCATGACTCGGGTATAAGCCGAGGGGGGCTTTTTTAGCATAAAAAAACATGCTGAAAAAGTCAGCTTATACTCGAGTATATACGGTAAGTGCCACCTCCCTTCATAAATACCTTTCCTATGCTACCTCCACACCTTGAGTCTGATTCTTGTGTAAGCTTCCTGTTTCAGAACTTGCAGAGACACAATTACTTTCCCTTGCATGTGGACAGTGACAGAGTCTCTTTACTTCACTTGAATTTTATTAGAAATGATAAGAAAAGTAGACAGTTACATCCAGCCAAAAATACTATGCGAAAACGTGAACAAGTTCAAAAGGAGTTTCCCTCCGCAGACATTGAGCATTAAACAATGATGTAGAAATGAAAGACAATTGATCAAAGCAACATTGAATTGTTAAATGATCATTTATCAGAGCCCTGCCTGGAATTGTGAAGCGCTTTGTTTCCGAAAAAGGCCCTTCAACTGGGGGCCCAGGAGCTTGCAAGAGCTGTACAGTCATCTATGGCAGCCTGGGGTGCCTTGAGGTTTCTTCAGGGGGGCCTTTGCCAAATGCCTAAAAATGTATAAAAATTGTATACAAGCCAGCAGTTGGATGAATGACTAAGCAGATCCCATTCCGTGAAACGCGTTAACCTTGTTCCTGTCTCTAAATTTATTTGTCTGTTACTTTGACCAATTAATCGTTCATAATTTCAAGTTGGAGTGCAGTCTCTCATCGTCTATGCACACAGCAGTTGGATGAAGCATGCCTTTTAGTTACACAAAGCCACAGGTTTTCATTATGCAGCATTACGACTTTCTAGACACTGGCATCCTAACAACCAATGATAACATCAGTTATTAAGGAAGAGCAAAGGGGAAAGGTTTGGGACTTTGAGTGAGATGCACGAAGGGGCCTTGTATCGTGCAACTCCATCCCTATTTGTTTAGAAAAAAAAATGGGAGATTTGGGACTTTAAATGAGAGACATTGCAAGGCTGGTTGGACAAAAGATAGAAACATTTATTGATACATACATACATGAATGGTACCGTAGGATACAGAATGATGAAATAATAAAGAAGACGGGTAAGTAGTCCCCAAATCCCAGTACATCTCAATCAACAAGGCAGAGATTCCAGAAGGTAAAAAATATATAATGATACACATCATGACATCATAAGACTCTACGCGTTTCATGGATTTATGTATGCCACTTCTTCAGGAGTAGATGTGTGATATGTATCTAAAAAAATAAATGGATATGAGAAAATTGCAACTATGATGATGAAGGGAACTGGAAAGGGGAAAGGGGGAGGGACACAGCCCCCAGAAAATTCCAAACTTACATAGGAGTTCTCATAGCACCAGCACTGGATGTGAAGACACGACCATGGGTGCCTCCCATGGGAGCTGAGGGGACACAGGGCAGGCAGGCAGGGTGAGATGCCACATATGTGGTGAGTCTGGGTGATTCAGGAGTGTTGGCAGTAGCGGCATCATAATACCTAATAATGATGAGGTATATAAAATATATAAAGTGCATATAAATAAAAAACAACATGATGTTGCTTTCAAACAAGTGCATATGAAATGAAAAAATGAGGTGGGTGATGAGGGAGAATGTGGTTTATAAGAGATAGAATAGAGAAGTCTAGCCCAATCCAAGGAGAGTCAATGAAGACCCTTGTGGAGAAATCATGAGCCACACATGATTTGAGAAACCAGAAAAGAAAGGTGGGGGGGGGGGGAGGAGAAAAATGTTATATGAGAATGTGGGACCTGGAGTGAACCAGAGTCCAGGTATCCCCAGGGAAAATAACCAGTGGGGCATAACCGTAGTGAAAGACAAAAGGCAAGTTACTAAAGGAAGTGTTGATCCCAGAACTCAGACCACACAGTGCCCAGAACATCACAAGCCGCCTCCAATCACTGTGTTCCCAGCGTCACGTCGGTGTAACATAGTAAGGAAGCCGCGGGAGCGGAGGAGACATTAGCAACACTGTCCCATGGGCCACCTATTGTACACTGTGATGGACATCCAGCCGTCAACGATTGGCGCCAAAATGACGCCAAACGTTGGCGCAGGACGTGGCGCCGATGCGCAGCGGGACCGCCCACCAACCACCCCACATCAGGAGGGCGGGGGGAGAGAAGGAGGACACCCGTTGCGCATCGCAGCTCCCAGGTGAGACATTGTGCGGTCAGTCAAAAACGAACAGTGCATGTCCAGGTGCACTATAATGGATGGTTGGAAACCTGAAAATTAAATCATGATGATAAAAGTACCATTATTGTGCTGTATGTACAATCTGGTTATAAATTGTAAAAAAGAGTATACACAAACCCCAAACTGTCTATGGGAAATATGTGGAACATCATGTGGGGCTGGGGTATGTAGGCCATCACATGCGGTAACATAATGACTGTTTTATCAACCAATCGGCCAGAGCAATGTCTCTCCATCCCTATATTGCATAGCAAGAGCAAAGGGGAAAGGTTTGGGACTTTGAGTGAGATGCACGAAGGGGCCTTGTATCGTGCAACTCCATCCCTATTCGTTTAGAAGAAAAAAATGGGAGATTTGGGACTTTGGTCGTGTCTTCACATCCAGTGCTGGTGCTATGAGAACTCCTATGTAAGTTTGGAATTTTCTGGGGGCTGTGTCCCTCCCCCTTTCGCCTTTCCAGTTCCCTTCATCATCATAGTTGCAATTTTCTCATATCCATTTATTTTTTTAGATACATATCACACATCTACTCCTGAAGAAGTGGCATACACAAATCCACGAAACGCGTAGAGTCTCATGATGTCATGATGTGTATCATTATATATTTTTTACCTTCTGGAATCTCTGCCTTGTTGATTGAGATGTACTGGGATTTGGGGACTACTTACCCGTCTTCTTTATTATTTCATCATTCTGTATCCTACGGTACCATTCATGTATGTATGTATCAATAAATGTTTCTATCTTTTGTCCAACCAGCCTTGCAATGTCTCTCATTTAAAGTCCCAAATCTCCCATTTTTTTCAGTTATTAAGGAGGATGTCTGTTGCCTCCACAGCATCCTTATTGACCCTCCTGTGCCCCTCTCCCTCAGCACTGGGGTGACATTAGCTGATGGAGAGAAATTGAGGGAGAAGAGAAACATTGGAATACTAGTCAGTACCAGTGTGCAAAGTGTATTTGCTTTGAAAGAATAAATTACCTCTAACGTTGGGTGTCCTACGTGTCTATGTTGCTGCATTATGAAGCTATTAGAATAGTTTTTTACATTTTAGAATGAGGTGCCTTGAGATTGTCTATAATTTTAAAGGGCGCCTTGACTGAAAAAAGGTTGAGTAACACTGATCTATGGGATCAAAAAGAGGTAACAATCTTACTTATGGGCAAAAAGGCAGTACTGAAGTGGAAAGAGTCAGAAGAGAAAGATTAGAGAAAAAGAAGAGGGGAAGAAGAGAGAAAATAAAAGGGGGGCCTGGGGTTGGGGGGTTGGAGGAGGCCGTCTCTGTCCCAGAGGCTCACTATGGGTATGTGAACACGTCGTACTAGATTGCAGTTCTAGGAAGCGAGTAGGTGGTTGCGTTGATGGGACGTAATCCAGCCAGGGCTTCCAGATACGTAATATCGCCGTCAGTTTCTTTTTCACCAGGGTACTGTGCACCTCGTCGAAGTTGAAAATCAACGTCTTCCATGCTTTTGCAATCATCTGTTTGGTGACCAAAAATATATGGTTCACAAGAGTACGCTCTCGCTTGGTATCGCCTTTTATTGGTTTGTGTAGGAGCGCCTCCCAAGGGTCTTTTCGTAAATTTATATCTAACACCGAATTAACTATGGTATAGACCAGTGATGGCGAACCTTGGCACCCCAGAGGTTGGGGAACTTCATTTCACATTATGCTCAACTACACTGCAGAGAGCGTGAGCATCATGGGAAATGTGGTTCCAAAACATCTGGGGTTCCAAGGTTCACCATCACTGGTATAGACCTGTAATAGACCCTTATCCACAGGCATTTGACCTTAGGGCATGTCCACCATATATGCTTCATGTCTCCTGGGTCAGAGCATTCCCTGAAACGTGTAGAAGGGTAGGTAGGGAGGCATTTAGCAATTCTTGCTGGAGTAAAGTACCACAGGGACAACTTTTTGAAGGAGTTTTTCTAAAGTTGTTACATTACGGGAGGAACAGAATAATGCCTCCCAGATTTTTTTCCAGTGACAGTGTCACTTTAAGGCCACAGTGCATGGAAAAATATATATATTTTTTGTAGATCTGGATTAAAGTGGTTCTAAACTCAAAAGTTTTTTTTTTTTTTTAATGCATTCTCTGCATTAAGGTAAAAAACTTCCAATACCTACCCCCCCCCCCCCCCCCATCCCTAAAACACTAACTTACCTGAGTCCTCACGATCCAGCACTGTCCCTGGCTGCAGTACTGCTACTCTCTCAGTCTCAGACTCTGAGAGCAGCAGGAGAGGAGATAAGCTCTTGATGCTGTCAGTCAAATCCTGTGAGGAGGGAGCAGGCTAGTAAGTATAACATCTTTTTTTATTTTATCAAAAACAAACTTTAAAATCACTTTAAATTACAAGATGAAGCTCCAAAGAGTGGACCGCATTCTACAGACTTAAGTCTCATTCTTCCTGTTGGATATTGAATGCGTTAGACTCCTCCTGCAGTATCTTCTATGAAGTATTTCTCCGTGTTAGAGGCAGGAGGGAGGAACAACAGCAGAAGTGATCTTACCACTGCACTCCATTAGCCCCCAAGTACAGTACTAACTAACCTTTTGCTCTCATTCACAGCATCACCAGCCCAATGCTGCTCATTGCCCTGGCAGTTTTCTTTGGAGCCTGTTACATTGTTTACCTGAAAACCCTCCAGTCCAAGATGGTTCTGTTTGGTAAGTTGTGCTGTGTCTTCCAAAGCAGATCTGTCAGGTTATGTTCAGAATGCCTGCTGCGTGCAAATAATTTATAAGCTGACAAAATAATTATACTCTAATTCCACCCAGGATTTTGTACATTGTTTTTTATCAATTACAGCACATTATAGTAACCCAGTGGGACGGGGGTCACTTTGGTTGGGGGGCCTGTGGAACAGCTTACCTTAGACAGGTTGGGAAATACCTAGGCCCCTCTTATATGTAAGTCACCCTGTGTCTATTAGGGACAAAGGGTGACCAAGAAGCCCAGTCTGGCCTGCCCAAACCAGACTTCCTCAGACTGATCGGCTATGAGAGCTCTATGTGCCCTGCCGGGACAAACTTACAAAATATGTGGAACTTTGTCAAGGAGGCTGCCAGGGTGGATTGACTCTTTGGGACTTGTTATCTGACTAACTCGGACACAAACTGATTGGAGGTCTGGTACCTGGTTAGTCTACCTTTGGGGGGGGGGGAAGATATGTGATGGTATTCACCGTCACTGGTAATGAAAGACAGACACTATATGTGGGGCCCTTGGAGTAATGTTACTTTGGATTCAAGTCCATGTCTCCCCAAGACAGTAAGACTCATAGCAGATGCTAATATCATCAGCTCAACCACCTGTCTTCCAGACATTGTTGAATATGCTGATTTACTCACCTGTTATCTATTGTGGGCTCTGTGTTTACACTTATGATAATGTGTATTGTAATTCAGGAGCTTGAGGACAGCAGCCTGCTAGTTAATTAGCTCAGGTATATTGAATCACTGTCATCTATTAGTTACTGGTAGAAAAATAGAATACTGTTTGTGTTGGTTGTTCGTTAGATAATTAGTTCAGGTTAATTATATTTCTGTATACAATTTCATCTGCATATGATAATGTAATCAGACACCTGACCTGGTGGGGTAATCTGATCAGGAGGGGGATGTCAATCCTGTATATATTCAGTGTGAGTTTGTTCAAATAAAGGTTCCAGTTCTCTACAAGCTAACTACCATCTAGTTTTGTATGGGGGGCAGCTAGAATATCTGATATCTATGTTCAAGACTGGAGGAAGCCGTATACTGACGGAAGCCCACAAACACAGTGTGAATCACAGTTCCGTTACACCCGGGATAGTGAATGCCTTTTATCTGCCGGACACCACAGTGATTATCCCACAATGTACATGCATTTTACAGGTTAATTTATAAAATGTACAGAGCTGAGGTGTCCTATTGAGTGCCTGCAGAGCTCTCACATGGAGGCAAGGAAGGAGTTCTTTTAGGCTTCCACAAGTCAGTTTGCAACTTACCAAGGGTTTTCTTTCCCCTGTCCGAGTGGCCACACCGAGCATTGTGAGAGTCAGAGGCAACTGTCCTTTTTACTTTTCCCTGCATGGGATAAGGAATTGGTCTCTTTTTAAAAAAGAGTTTAGATTCCCTTGAAAAGAAAAGGACTTCTGATTTGTATATGGCTACACAGCAGACAACCTTGTCATGTAAACTGTATGCATAAAAGACTAGAGAAGGACGCACCGACCTAGTGCAATACCGTAAAAAATGTATTGAAAAATCATAAAAACCACGCCATACATTATACTCACGAGTATGCTAGGTATAAGCATAAAAACAGAGGATTCCTTCGGGTATCCAAAGACCAAAGGAACAACACACTTAATTACAACAAGAGAACTTGAAGGCGTCCATATGGATAGGGCTTACGCGCTTTGAGGGAGAACCCTCTTCCTTAGAGCCATGGAGTGGTTTTTATGATTTTCCAATAAATGTTTTGCGGTATTGCACTAGGTCGGTGCGCCCTTCTCTTGTCTTTTAGGCTTTCAGTTTATGTGGATACCAATCATCCTGAGAGGGCAACAAGATTCTAGATGCCAACAGTTCAGCCATCGTTTAATTGGTTTTTACGCAACATTTGAGCGCAGGAGACATTTGCTTGTCTTTTATGTAAACTGTATGGACATTTCTAAACATAGTGTATATATATTTTATTAGCTGTCCTTTTATGTATCATTTTACTTTAGACTGATAGATCCTGCAGTAACTATCCTCTCATTACAGGTCGGGAATTGAGTACGGCCAATCAGTATGGCCTGGCTGGGGCTGTCTCTTTCCCCTTCTTCTGGCTCGCAGGTGCCGGAGCTGCTGTTTTCTGGGTGCTGGGTAAGAATTTCTGCTATCATAAAAACAATAAAAATAAATTTAAAAAATTGGAGTGGCTCGCAGCAGGGGGTCCGGTGTGTCCCCGTGCACTGTTTCAGGTCAAAATTTTTGACTGAATTCGGACCTGAAACGGATCAGAAGATGCACAGGACTTTTCCGCAAGCCATTCCGCAGCCAACACTGAGTTATGTAAACCAGCTCTATTGAGTGCCGGACACAGTCTCCTGTAATGCGAATTGGATTCGGGGAAACCTGCATCCTATTCGCAATAGTGTGAACCCAGCCTCAGTGATTATTCTATGTCCAAAAGCGGTCATAAGACCTCTAGTGTTCCCTTTGTTAGTCAAAAAGCCTCCTCTATGTGCCTTTTTTGAAGCTAGCTTCACTTTATTGCTGGGTGTCCGAGTTCACGACCAAGCCAATTGCCTCTCTTCTGTTGAGTCATTGGGGGAGATTTTTAAAACTGGAGCGCATGCGCAGTAGTGATCTGGCTGTGAACCCAAAAGGCTTCACTGCCGGTTTCCCTTACCTTGAATGGCGGCGGCAACACCCGAGAGCCGATCTGAAAATCGGGTTTGGGTGCCGACATTGCAGGAACCTTGGACAGGCAAGCATCCTAATATTAAAAGTAAGCAGCTACAGTATTTGTAGCTGCTGACTTTTTTCATTTTTTTTTGGGGGGGGGGGGGGGCTCTTTTAAGGATATTCTGGGTAGACGGGATTAGTCTAACTTCTTCCCGCCTGCGCTATAGCCGAAAGACGGCTACAGCGCGGGCTCTAATTTCCGGGAGGCCGTCTTTAAACAGTGACAGGCTCCCCGCACGCTCCCGCGAGCGCGCATCGGGGAAAATCTGTGTCGGCCGTGTCCCTTGGACACAGCCAATCACAGATCGTGGTGAATGGCCAATCACAGCGGCCATTTACCACGTGATCGGAACATCCAATGAGAGATGATCTCAAATGTAAACATATGAGATCATCTCTCATTGCCAGCTCTCCTTCCTCACACAGAGACTGCGTGTGAGGAAGAGCAGAGCCGATCAGCGGTTAGGGGACACAGAAAAATGTAATCAGGGCACTGATCACCAGTGCCCTGATTACACAAGAGGTAAATAAAATACAATAAGTGCCCATAGTGCTGCCAGTCAGTGCCCATCAGTTCCTGCTCATCTGGGCACTGATTAGCAGCACTATGGGCACTGAGTGTGGGCACTGATGGTGCCGCCCATCAGTGCTCCTCAGTGCCGCCCATCAGTGCTCCTCAGTGCCACCCATCAGTGCCCGTCAGTGCCGCCTCTCAGTGCCCAGCAGTGCCACCTCTCAGTGCTCATCAGTGTGGCATATTAGTACCTCCTCATCAGTGCCCATCAGTGCAGCCTATCCGTGCCCATCAGTGCCGCCTCATCAGCGCACATCAGTGAAGGAGAAAAATGTATTTATTTTCAAAATTTACTCGCAGAAAATAAGAAAAACTTTTTTTTTTTTTCAAAATTTTCTGTCTTTTTTTTTTTTTTTGTAAGAAATAAAAAACCAGAGGTGATTAAATACTACCAAAAGAAAGCTCTATTAGTGTAGCATGACCACGCAATTGTCATTCAAAGCGTCAGAGCGCTGAAAGCTGAAAATTGGCCTGGGCAGGAAGGGGGTGAAAGTGCCCAGTAGGCAAGTGGTTAATCTACTCTCAGAGTGGCACACATAGGGGGTTTTTATGACAAACTTTGCCTACATTTGCTGACCTTGGCTTTTGGGATAAAAATGAACCATTCTGCAATTCCTTGGGTCACCGACCTGAAACAAATATGTATCACGCAAAGTTACTACATGGTTAGCAAGTCAATGACTCTGAAATGTTGAAGCCAGAGGATTACTATATCAGCTAGGCATGTGCATTTTTCCAAAAGGAGCAATTGTTACAGGACAGGTTTCTTTTAAGCTTTTTTTTGTCACGGTAACATGGAACCTGCCATTGCTAAGTCATTCGTGGTGAGATCCATGGTGCGGTGTGTCACGGCACCTCTGATCACGGTAAAGAGCCTATGGCGTAGGCTCTTTACCATGTAATCAGTTGTGTCCAATCACAGCTGATCACAGTGTAAATAAGAACGACGTCCTGTTTGTCCCAGGGAAGAAGCAGAAAAACAAACTTACCATGCTAGCATGGATCTGCTTCCATGCTTAGCGTGGTTAGCAACAAACAGGAAAGGGTTCATATACAAGGGTAGGGCAGGATCACCGGGTATTTAGTAATATAATAATAATTCTACTCTTTATCGAAATAAAATAAAGTTTGTCCATTGTCAAGGACAGTGGAAAGTAGTCCTATTTCTCCAATAAAAGTTTACATACACTTTAAACATTCAGCCTGCAGATGAACACTACCACCTTCAGGATGTAATGGGATTAGCAGTGTCATTTATTTAAAAGTGTAATTGTCAGATAAAGTTGCACTATTAACAATTAAATGAAAATAATAAATGTAAAAAATTGGAAAAGAGTAAAAATTTATATTTTTATTCAATTTTGACACGTCTGTTATATATATATATATATATATATATACATACATACATACGCTATATTGTCAAAAGTATTGGGACACCTTTCTTTACACGCACGTGAACGGTAATGGCATCCCAGTCTTAGTTTGTGAGGTTCAATATTGAGTTGGCCCACCCTTTGCAGCTATAACAGCTTCAACTCTTCTGGGAAGGCTGTCCACAAGGTTTAGGAGTGTGTCTATGGGAATGTTTAACTATTCTTCCAGAAGCGCATTTGTGGAGTCAGGCACTGATGTTGAACGAAAAGGTTTGGCTCGCAGTCTCTGCATTAATTCATCCCAAAGGTGTTTTATCGGGTTGATGTCAGGACTTTGTGCAGGCCAGTCAATTTCCTCCACCCCAAACTCGCTCATCCGTGTCTTTATGGATCTTGCTTTGTGCACTGGTGTGCAGTCATGTTGGAACAGGAAGGAGCCATCACAATGCACAAATAGCTTCTGGAAGAATGGTGAAACATTCCCATAGACACACTCCTAAACCTTGTGGACAGCCTTCCCAGAAGAGTTGAAGCTGTTATAGCTGCAAAGGGTGGGCCAACTCAATATTGAACCCTACGGACTAAGACTGGGATACCATTAAAGTTCATGCGTGTGTAAAGGCAGGTTCCCAATACTTTTAACAATATAATGTGTGTGTGTGTGTACATGGTATATGTTTATGTGTATATATATATATATATATATATATATAATTTATTTACACATATATATATATATATATAGCGAGAGAGAGAGCGATAGATAGATATAGATATAGATATATATATATATATATATATATATATATATATATATATATATATATATATATATATATATATATATATATCATTTTAGGTAAGCAAATTGGAGGGTTCATGACGCATGCTAAATTTGTTCTCTTAAGTATCAATGATATTGGGTCACCAAGAACTTAAAGTGCATGTAAAATCCCTAACAATGGACTCCCCATGTTTGCTCTTTTCTGGTCTGTTAATTATAACATTAATTGTTTTCTATATTTGTTTGATAAATGCAAAAAAAAAACTGTTGATCCTGCCAGAAAGTCAGAGCTGTCTTGTGCACACTTTCCTCCGCTCTGCTCTGCCCATTCACACACACAGCGCTGCTAATGCATTAAGGCAAAAAAAAAAAAAAATCCTTGAGCCTTTAGAACCACTTTATACGTATGTAGAGGAGATGGGAGAGTAGGTGAGTTTGAGTAGCTTGGCAAGAGAAAACTGGGCAGGGCTGACATCACCTAGTCCATAAAAATTGCTGTGTGTTGTCAGCCCATAACAGTGCTTAAGAGCGGAGTGTATTTCTGGCAGATCAACAGGTATTTTTCTGTACTTGCAAAGCCTGTAAAGAAATATAATGTGTGAAAATGTGTGTGTATTGCAGAGATGTACTGCATATGTTTTTTTTTTTTTTGCCCTAACATACACTTTCAAGAAAAAAAAAAAAGGAGTCTCATAAAAAGCTCCAAACATCTTTACTTTTCTGGTATGAAGGGGGAGGTGAGTGGCGCTGCCTGGTGATCCAAAAGTCTGGGTCATTGGTATTAAATAATAAGTACACAATTAGTGGTAAAAATTGAATACAAGTGTCCTCATGTAATAAATATCTATCATCAAAAAAAAATGATTAAATATTCTATATTTATAATATATTAAATCAATATGACAGTGAAAAAAAACTAAAAAAAAGTGACTAGTGTAAAGTGACTCAGTGCAAATGATTCAATAATCCAGGAAAAAAGACACTTCTAAAGGGGACTCAGTGCTAATACCAAAAATATCCATAGAAGTCCGCATACACATGTATGAAAATATATATAAAAATATATAAAAAAAAAAGTGGTATAGTGCAAAATCCAGAAACCATGATGATCAAAAGTCTACGATGGAATTAGTTTGGGGTGAGATTCCTTTGCCAAGGTTGTATGCACATTGGTCACTTTAATTTATGTGTCATTGAGCTAAATACAGAAAGTTGTTTATCACTACATATTTATTATTTATGAGGTTGCTATTAGATATTTATTACATGAGGACACTTGTATTAAATTTTTACCACTAATTGTGTACTTATTATTTAATACCAATCACCCAGTCTTTTGGATCACCAGGCAGCGCCACTCACCTACCCCTTCATACCATTTCTATTATTTACCCACCACGGGATTATATATAGCCAGCTATATACATCCTTAGCGCAGATTTTTTTCTATATACCATCTTTACTTTTCTGAGGGCTCAAAAATACAGTGTAAGGGGGCCCATACCCCTGAGTAATGACATACCACAATAAAGAAAAGATGGGGCTTTATGGGCCAATGGGAGGAGAAGGATCAAACAACAACACAAGATAAACTAAAATGTAGTTTTATTATAGATATTTAGACCCCGTTCACACTGGGGCGACCTGGTCGCCTGACAGGTCGCCGTAGGTCGCCTGCCATAGAGTAGCTGCGGACCCGTTCTAATAGGAGCGACACAAGTCGCTCCGACTTATAAAAAGAGTCCGGAGCTTCTTTGGGGCGACCTGGAGCGACCTGCATTGACTTCAATGATATGAAGTCCGTGCCGGCCGCTCCGAGGTCGCGGTGCGAGCTGCGCACCGCGACTTCATAGGTCGCCACCGAAAGTCGGGTCGCCCCAGTGTGAACGGGGTCTTAAAACAATGCATAGGAACGGTTACCTATGTCAAAACACAATTAAAAATAACAAACTTATAGAGTCGCATTGTAGAAATACTTCCCAACAAGGGAAAGCTGATAGCCTGTATCAGAGGATGATGTTAGGGTCTCAGATGGAGCACAATCTAAGGCTACGTTCACATCTTGGCGTTGCTATTACAGGCGTTTTTATGGGCTTTTTTCAGGGGTTTTTTGTGCAGGCGTTTTTAGATTGAATAGAAACCAATGGAAAACGCCTGTAATCTGCCCAAAAAGAAGCTCATGTACTTTTTTGAGCTTTGGGCGTTTTGCTCACGGCGTCAAAGCGCTCAGATGTGAACAGGGGCCATTGAAATGAATAGGATTTTTCTTGTTGGGCGTTTTGAGAGCTGATCCTAGAGCAGAAAAACGCCCCCAAAACGCCTACATGTGAACAGAGCCTAAGGGTCCCCAGCAAGCCGACGCGTTTCGCACGCGGCTTCCTCAGGGCCAGAAAGACCAGAACACACCTTTACTTTTCTGAGCACTGCCTGTTCAATTTTTATCCTTGTGTTGATTAAAAGATGTTCTTTCTTGTTTTCTCTCTCTTTTTATATTGTCTGCGCAGGTGCCACACTTGTCACCATCGGCTCTCATGCTTCCTTCCATGCGATTGAGGGGGACGTTGAGGAGCTGCAGATGGAATCAGTCTAACAAGCTGTCCCTTGGGACTTCGTGGGGGGGCGCAGTTGGACTGTTCTCTTCATATCTTGCCATATTACGTCATCCCTTTCCTCCCTCTTCCCCGAATTCAACCCCTCTCGTCCCTGACATGCACTTTGCAGCAGCCATTGCACAGTATCTGAAATAAGACCAGGAACTGCTTGATCAACAACTGCCAAATATTCATGTACACGGTGTAGAATAGCGATATAGATGCGTTCTTCTGGTGGGACAAAGAAAAGCACTGCAGAAAAGTATAGCAGACAAATCATTTTTTTCTAGATTGAGATTGATAAAATGTTCAAGTATAATGCAAACCTTCAGGGTCCATTCACACTGGCGCGACATGACTTGCTGGGGCGACCTCGGCGCGACTTGCAGGGACTTCATATCGATGCAAGTCGCCTCCAGGTCGCCCCAAAGTAGTACAGGACCCTTTTTCTAAGTCGGAGTGATTTGTGTCGCTCCTATTAGAACGGGTCCTGTGCTAATCAATGGCGAGCGACCGACCGCAACTTGTCAGGCGACCAAGTCGCCTGACAAGTCGCGCTAGTGTGAATGGACCCTCAATAACACGCGTTTCATGCTGTAAACCCAAAAGCAAACATTTATTATATAGCAGCTTACCAATTCTTAGATGTGATGGTTTCATTAGTTTTCTTTTTAAGCTTGCTCTTGTAATCCAGCCAGTAGGTTTGTTATTTTCCACAAGCTCTCCTTTAGAATGTATTGGTTTACACGAATGAGAAAAATCACTTGAAGAGGAAGTAAACTCTTCCTTTTTTTTTCCCCCTGCAAAGTAAAAGCATAATGTTCTAGTATACATCGCATACTAGCACATTATGTGACTCTTACCTGCAAACAAAGCCCACGTTGTCCCCGCTGGCGGCCACATCCTTCTTTGCCCATCTTCCTTTCCGGGTCTGCGGACTCCGGCTGTATTACTGGCCGGAGCCACGTGACGTCACTCCCACGCATGCGCCGCCAGTCACGGCACAGGGCTCTGAAGAAACGGCACAGGCAGCCGTTTCTTCAGAGCGCATGCGCCGATGATGTTATCGGCTGCATGCAATGTAAATATCTCCGAAACTGTGCAAATTTAGGAGATTTTTACAGCAGCTATAGGTAAGCCTTACTACCTATAGGTGAAATTCATGAAAGTGGGTTTACAACCACTTTAACACTGACAGGGGCTTACAATGATCAGCTTTCATTTATTCATGCAAAACCTTTATCCCAAACAGAAAAAAAAACAGTTTTCTGTAACTGATTATAAAATAAGGTCTGCAGGTATCGACAGCAGGGTTTGCTCTTGGATACGGAATTGGCTTAAAGGGCGTGTCCAAAGAGTGGTAATAAACCGCGCATACTCAGACTGGTCTGAGGTAGTAAGCGGGGTGCCCCAGGGCTCAGTCCTGGGACCAACCTTGTTCAATTTATTCATAAACAGCATTGAGGAAGGGATCAGTAGTTCGTTATCAGTTTTTGCAGATGACACAAAATTGGCCAGGGCAATAACTGCACAGCATGAAGCAGATATCCTACAGAATGACCTGGACAAAATTACGGAGTGGGCAACGACATGGCAAATGAGGTTTAATGTGGAGAAGTGTAAGGTTTTGCACTTGGGGACCAAAAACATAAAAACACAATACACGTTAGGAGGGGAACCCTTGGGGGAATCAAAAATGGAGAAAGATCTGGGAGTCTTAGTTGATGATAGATTAGGCAACAGCATGCAATGCCAAGCGGCAGCTTCCAAAGCCAACAGAATATTAGCATGCATAAAGAAAGGGATGTATTCCAGAGATAAAACTATAATCCTTCCACTTTATAAAACTCTGGTCCGACCGCATCTGGAGTATTCTGTCCACTTCTGGTCGCCAGTCCTCAGGAGGGATGTGTTGGAGCTGGAGAAAGTCCAGAGAAGGGCAACTAAACTGATTAGGGGGTTGGAGGACCTTACCTATGAAGAGCGGCTGCAATCGCTCGATTTATTTTCCCTGGAGAAAAGACGTCTGGGGACATGATAGCAATTTATAAATATCTTAATGGGGATCTCAGCTTAGAAGAAAAGCTGTTCATTCGAAGGAATTGCATGAGGACTCGAGGACATACAATGCGATTAGAGGAGAAGCGTTTTAACCTCAGGCAACGTGGGGGGTTCTTTACTGTTAGGGCTACAAGATTGTGGAATTCTCTACCACAAGAGGTGGTTTCTGCGGGTAGTATGGTGACTTTCAAAAGACTCTTAGACTTACATCTCAAGGATCAGGAGATTGAGGGCTATGTTAGATGATTACAGTCACACACACCTACACAGGTCAGGTTGAACTGGATGGACTATTGTCTTTATTCAACCTCACCTACTATGTAACTATATGTAACTATGTAACTATGATTATAAAGTGTGAACTGGAATTTGGCTTACATTTGTTAGTGTAATTAAATCTGCAAATACATTTAACAGTACCCTCCCCCCAAACTGACCATGCTGCTGTGCCTCCTGTGCTCCTTCATCCAAAGTTGTGTCTCACTAATACAGGAGATGTGTTACTAGCCGGATCACCAACCGAGGGGGGAAAAAAGCCTAAGAAAATGAATGCAGCCACCGCATCTAATAATTGGTAAGCTGCAATATATTACATTTTTGGGTTTAATACCACCCAATACCATATGTATCGCAGTCCTGTATGATTAGACCTATTTACCAATCCTTCTTTTTTTATATAGTGGTGTAGTAAACAGTGCTTCTACTTACCTTTTTTATTATTTATCAAAGCCCTTGCTAGGGCTCCTGTTCAGGGAGGTGGGCAGTTTTTACTTCTAACTCACCACCCTTCCTACTCTCACTCTCTACAACACCTCTAAGGAGGATGGACGATGTATCACCTCAAAGATGAATGGGAAGACACAGATCAGAGGGCCGATTAATGCTGTAAATAAGCATCCCTAACATAGAATAGTAACTAGGGGATACCAGCACCACCGGCAGGATTAACAGGTAAATACCTGGGAATTATGGGACTAAGTCCCAGTTCACACTTTTGCAATGCGGGAAAACCTGCGAATCAGTGGCAGTTCCCAAATCACACTAGAATCGCACAGTGGTTCACACTGAGATTTGGGAATCGCTGGGGTGTCAATGTAAAGTTAATGGCACCCCCAGATTGGTTCACAGATCGCAGTGTGAAATGGTGCAGGAATCGGACATGCGATTCGAATTCCAGTGCGAACCAAAAAAAAAAAAAGGGTCCTGCACCATTGTGGTGCGAATGCGGTTTCAGCCATACATTTTGTATGGCTGAAATCGAGCATAGGTGTGAACACCCATGAGATCCGATTCCAGTGCGAACCAAAAAAAAGTCCTGCACCGTTTTGGTGCAAATGCGATTTCAGCCATGCATTTTGTATGGCTGAAATCGAGCATAGGTGTGAACACCCATGCGATCTGATTCCAGTGCGAACCAAAAAAAAGTCCTGCACCGTTTTGGTGCAAATGCGATTTCAGCCATACATTTTGTATGGCTGAAATCGAGCATAGGTGTGAACACTCATGTGATCCGATTCCAGTGCGAAGCAAAAAAAAGGTCCTGCACCATTTTGGTGGCGAATGTGATGCGATTTCAACCATACATTTTGTATGGCTGAAATCGCATCACGCAGACATTGCATGTGAGTTGCACAGCAATGCGGTGCTAATCACATGCGATGTCTGGCATCGCATTAGTGTGACCCGGTACTAATAATCATAGCAGGTTTATATATTGTAGAATACAAGCATGATCTTTTTCTTTCTGTACATTTCTACTATAAAGTGAACCTTACTCCGTTTTTATACTTTTAAAACAAAACATCTCCTAAAAGTGGACATCACAACATGCCCAACATTATCTTATTTCTCATCAGAAAAGCCTTCTCTGTACCCCTCTCTAGATTGACTGGGGCCTGGCTTGTTGGCTAATATCCACCAACTGCCATCCCGCTGTCCAACCAGTGTGCCTTTACTGACCACTAAATCAGTCTCCTTGGAATAGGATTGTCGGGGCTCATGAAGTCAGAGGAAGACCAGCCCCCCCAGTATCAGTGAATCTAAGAGAGATACATGAAAGAAGTGTTTCTGTGTTATCAGGATAAAAGCCGGAATCTTGTGGGGTCTGCTCTTTGGTAGCACTTTAAAGCGGAAGTAAACCCATCGGTTTAACACTTTCCAAAAAAATGACATTCCCGCCATGTGACGGGAATGTAACTGTCCCATTGGATGTGCTCTCAACCAAACTGTCAAACCATCCAACGGCTAGAGTCCTAACTGATCAGATGTGCAGCTTCATGGCAGTTCAAGATTAAACAGAGGCCAAGATGGCGGCTTCCTTGGGTGAAAACAATAGAAGGGTTTACTTACACTTTATAGTACAGGTTCACTTTAAGTAAAATATAGCTTCGTCTTCAGAACAGGATCTGACTTGTAGTTGCCAGAGTCTTTCTTTGTTATGTATATCCTTTATAATATATAATAAACTTTAATTTAAATGTATAGTTTGCTTGTTGATCATCTTTTTTTCTTGTTCAGTATTTTTATTGAAAGAAGGTGGAGAATTACATCCATCAGGCAAGAGGGTTGCCTACCGCATGGGTGCATAAAATGTACAAAGATGACATCCATCACAGAACATTGGTTCTAGGTTCACATCTGGTAACTTGTCGTCAAATAGTATCAAAATAACAGTAATAATTGTGTGTGTGATGAGCGTGAAAAAGGGTAAGTAGCTCAATACCCATCTTTTTTAATAAGACACTTAAAAGAATGCTCCATTGAAAATTTTAGATTACATGTAATGGGAAATGCATATGGGAAGTATCTCCTACTGGCTCAGGGTGTCCTTTTTATATCCAGGTATCGTTGTAGTGCAAAAATCCCAGTCCCCTTCCTTTTTTTAGTAATTTTTTGTTATGGGAACCCTTTTGCTTACCTGTTTGTAATACAGGAGAGGTATTCCCACAAATATTCATCGCATGCCTGACGAAGGGTTCCTGCGGGACTCCGAAACGTTGCACTGTTTCTGATGTGATCCTTTTTGCAATAAAAAGTTTTTGGACTGCTTTTGCAAGATCCATGGTGTGCTGGCGAATATGTATGTACCAGGTATTTCCACAACGCACCCACGAAAGGCCCTTTGGTGTCTCAGTTACAGAAAACCTGATTTTTCTTAGGTTCACTGACAGACAAAGCTTCAAGTCTTTAGACCAGTGGTCCTCAACTCCGGTCCTCAGGGCCCACTAACAGGCCAGATTTTAAGTATTACCTTGGGGAGATGCAGCCTAGAGTACTGCAATCACTGAGTAGCAAATTATATCACCTGGGATGTATTTCAGTTATCTTGCAAACCTGGCCTGTTAGTGGGCCCTGAGGACCAGGGTTGAGGACCACTGCTTTAGACCATTGGGCTTATGCTCTTGCTCTCTAGGAGTAGGACTAGGCGGAAACCTTTTTGAGTACGTCCCTGGGGCCGTGCCAGGGGGTATACCATCACTTCCTGCTGTAGAACTTCCAGTTTTTTCTGCCTCGTTAAGGACCTGGCTCTGCTGGGATTCTGCGGTCCTGGCATTTTTTTCATATTTAAATGGAATTTTTTACTTTTTTCTTTATTATTTTTGTTCCTGTGTGAACTACAACCAACTGTTCCTGTGAGAACTACAATCAACAGCCGGACTGGGCAATGCACTGGATATTCTAGATCCTTACGGTCTTCCCAGTCTTCCCAGTCTGGCCTGCGAGCGCAACCCAACTACTAGCTCCACGCTAAGTTGGCAAGGGTTGACATAGTCCCACTGGACGGGGACTGACCGTCAAGTGAAACGCCTCGCGAGGTCGCATAGCACTGGTCACGACAGCAGTTATGACCAGAGTCTCAGCGTACCTCAGGCCGCAGCACCCCCATTCCAAGATGGTGCGGTGGACTGCTGGGAGATGTGCCCACCTGGTGATCGTGGTATGGTGAGCAGTATCCCCCATCCTTTCCTGCAAAATTGTTGGGGTGGTCGCGGGCCCCCCCTGGGGATGGTAGGCCCCCCTGTGTCCTTCCTCCCCCTTGTGCTTCCCCCTCCTCCTTGCGGGGTTCCCCCTTAAATTTGAATACCCTCACCTGTCCCCCCCCAGGCCCCTGTTTGGGAGCATCGGTGAAATTGGGTATGGGGACACATGGTGCTGGGCTGAAGGAGCGGTCAGTGATGCCGCTGTCGATCCTGGTTAGAGGTGTCTGTACCTGGGTGCCGTTGGGGGGTCCTCTCCTGGGGTCTGTAAATTTTTTCCCTGTGATCCAGAGTCCCGTGAAGCGCCACGTGGTTCCGCCATTTTTACGTGGTCTCTGTGATTCCCAATTCGGCGGCCATGTTTTTGGTTTCTCCATAGACTTGCATTAGTGGCCATTTTCCTGTAGTCTGAGACAGTGCTGAGGCTGTGGGGGCCTCTAGTGTCAGGTCAGCGTTTCCTCTTCCTCTTTCCAGCAGTGTGGCAGATCATTTTGGTGCTTTCAGCTCAGGTGGTGAGTCTCTGGGGGTACACTATCCTTCCTTGCTGTATACAGTGCCGCAGGTGCACTGCTTCTTGTAGTGCCACAGCAGGGGGAAGGGCCCTTACGTTTTTTTCTTGCTTAGCAGCGGTTCCGCTTAACCGTTATGGTCATGGAGCCTGGGGAGCTCGTTTCACCACCTGATCCACTCCTGGAAGCTGCGGGACCCTCTGCCTCTCAGTCTGCCCTGGCACCCATGACGGATGCCCTGCAGTCACTAGTAGCCAAAGTAGATATGGCCCTGCAAAGGAAACCTGGCAAGAAGCGCACCCTACCTTCACTTGTATCCTCTGCTTCCTCAGATTCTGAGGTGGATTTGGCTGCCTCGGACGAGAGTCAGCCCACTGGGTCTGCGTCCACGCATACGGAGTGCTCTAATAGTGAGGATGAGTCCTCCTCCTCTGCAGCCAAGCATGAAAAAGCGATGGTGGAGGCCCTGATTGTATCAGTGCTGGAAACATTAAAGTTGGAGGACTCGGCTGCTGCTGTGCCGGCGCCGCTGGTGCAATTTGGCACCCACAAATTTTCTAAGGTGAATAAGGTTTTTCCCTTTCCTGCCTATTTTGACGAGACTGTCACTAGTCAGTGGGGTTCCCCGAAACGCATGGTTGGAATACTGAAGCATTTTGCTAGAAGATGTCCCTTTGAGAAATCTCTTCTGAAGAAACTTACGGTTTCACTGTCGGTGGACTCTCAGGTTTCCAGGCTGAATAAGTCCACTCTTTTGCGGGTGGAAGATTCCCCGTCTTATAAGAATCCCGTGGACAAAAGAGTGGAGGTTCTGGTCCAGTACCTTTTCACTGTGGCTGGTTCAGGTTTAAGACCGGCATTTGCTTTTACCTTGGTATCTCAGACCTTAACGGAATGGGCTAAGATTTTGCGCCAGGATCTGGAGGGGAGTCAACATCCTTCTGAGCTGGTGAAACGGTTAATCCAAGGGTTACAGTATATTTGTGATGCGGCCCCCCTAGCCGCCAGGGTGTCTGTGACAGCGGTGATCCTTCGTTGCATGATCTGGTTAAAGTGCTGGTCAGCTGACCAGACTTCTAAGAAGGTACTAACTGATCTTCCCTTTTGTAGGTGACCGTTTGTTCCTTGCCTCTATGGAAGAGATCATTAAGGGCCTTACGGTAGGCAAGAGCACTTTGCTTCCGCAGACTGCTAAGGGCAAGGAACCTCGCCGTAAGGGGGGTCCCTTCTTTTGGGCTCACAAGTGGCCCTTTCATCGGTCTGGATCGTTGGAAAAGGGCACGAGATCCATTCTGGTGGCACCAGAATGGCCTCGCTGGTCCTGGTAAGGCTAGTAGCTCACGTTCCTTGGAAACTTCCTCTCAGGGAAGATCTTCCCTCCTGCTTTACAGTCGCTGGCTTTAACGGCGTGGCTATTGAAAGACAGGTGCTGAAAGACAGATGCCTGTCGGAGACAGTGATTCCTATGCTGTTGAAGGCTAGGAAATCTACTTCCAGGAAGGTTTTTCATCAAGTTTGGAAAGCGTACATAATTTGGTGTGAGTTGTGGGGGGTTTCTCCCCCCTCCTTTTCTGTGTCTCGCCTGTTAGAGTTTCTTCAATTGAGTGTAGATCAATGTTTGGCTCTGGGCACCATCAAGGGCCAAATTTCCGCCTTGGCTATTTTTTTTCCAAAGGCCGTTGGCGGCAAAAATCCTTGGTTCACACCTTTGTGCAGGGTGTTCGCCATCTGGCTCCTCCACTGCGATCCGTGGGATCTCAATTTGGTTCTATCGGTGCTTCAAAGGCCTCTGAAAATATTCTGGAAATTCCTCTGCTCACTCTGTAGCAGAAGGTGGCTTTCTTAGTAGCTATCACGTCGCGTGCCGGAGTTGGCTTGGTTGTCCTGTCGGTCACCTTACTTGGTGATTCATAGGGACAAAGTGGTGTTACGACCCTGTCAGGCGTTCCTTCCTAAGGTTGTCTTAGGGTTTCAATTGAATGAGGACATTGTGCTACCGTCCCTATGTAATAAGCCTAAACAGCCTAAGGAAATTGCCTTCCATTCCTTAGATGTGGTAAGAGCGATTTGGGTTTACCTAGTGGTGACTGAACAGATTAGGAAATCCAATTTGTTTGTTCTTATGGATGGACCTCGTAAGGGGGCAGGCCGCCTCTGCTGTCACCATTTCCAAGTGGTGCAGGCCTACTCCATTCATTAAGGGTCAGGTTCCTTCTTTCCCTGTTAAAGCGCAATCTTCGAGGGCGCTTAGTGCCTCATGGGCCTTCCCTCATCAGGCCTCAGTGGTTCAGGTGTGCAAGGCGGCTACTTGGTTGTCTGTACACACATTCACAAAATGTTATAAACTGGATCTTCAGATTCGGCGTCTGGCTGCAAAGTTTTGCAGGCTGCGGTTGCGGAGGGTGAAATTAATTTTTCTGGTGGTGAGCTCCAGTTGTTCCTAGTTGAGCTCCTGTTTTTACCTGGTTGGCTATGTTTAGCCTTGTTGGGAATTCTGCATTTTTTCCCACCCCTCATGTTGCACTGCTTTGGGACATCCCAATGGTCTGAAGACTTGAAGCTGTGTCCGCCAGTGAACGAAAGAGAAAACTGGATTTTTGTCTTACCGTAAAATCCTTTTCTCCGAGGTTCACTGACAGACACAGCACCCCCCCTCTTTTTGGGTTGAGTTATTTGTTTTCTGACACTGCTTGTTAAAAACTGGAAGTCCTACAGCAGGAAGTGATGGTATACCCTTTGGGACAGCCCCAGGGGCGTAACCGAAAAGGTTTCCGCCTAGTCCTACTCCTAGAGAGCAAGAGCATAAGCCCAATGGTCTGAAGACTTGAAGCTATGTCCGTCTGTGAACCACAGAGAAAAGGATTTTACGGTAAGACGAAAATCCAGTTATTTCAGATTGCTTAAGAGGCTTCCCCACAGCAACCAAATCACAAACCTGCCTTCTCACCACCACCAATCGCAGGCCTGCCTTAGCAGTTTAAATTTACCTTGTGATACAACAGAGAGAGGAAGAAAGCTGCAAGGCCTGTTTCGCATGAACTTCACCTTATATAAGAGCAGTGTGAACAGCAAACTTTGACAAAGCATTTGCAGAGCTTTAAAACTGAACTCAATCTTTTGATATTCTTTACCAGCTTGGCTCAAACAAACTACGTCCCACACTAACATCTACGGCCGCTGGATGTGTGGTATAAACTGTATGTAACATAGAATCTATGTTCAAGATTTACAAAGTAAAGTTGATGGTGCAATAAAAGCTTCACCAAAGCTGAACTCCATCTTTTGATATACTTTACATAGGTCAGTTGGGCCAGCTTGGTCCATACAAACTATATCCCTCACTAACATCTGAGGCTGCTGGATGTGCAGTATAAACTGTATGTAGCTGAATCTACATACATACCGCACTGTGTTCCGAGTTCAAGCTGAGACTTCCTGTCTCACACCCGGAACACAGTAGAGTCTATCACAACGGAGCTCAGCCATTCAGAGAAAGCAATGTATTCTAGCAATGAATACAAAGCTTCCTCTGATTGGCTGAGTCAGAGGTTGTGAGCTCATCAGTCTGCCTCTCTAACTCAGTAAATCAGAGGAAGCTTTGTATTCATTGCTAGAATACATTGCTTTCTCTGAATGGCTGAGCTCAGTTGTAATAGACTCTACTGTGTTCCGGGTATGAGACAGGAAGTCTTGGCTTGAACCCGGAACACAGTGCGGTATGCTGTATATAGATTCAGCTACATTCAGTTTATACTGCACATCCAGCAGCCTCAGATGTTAGTGAGGGATATAGTTTGTATGGACCAAGCGGGCCCAAATGAACTATGTAAAGTATATCAAAAGATAGATTTCAGCTTTAGGCAAGCTTTGGTGAAGCTTTTAGTGTACCATCAACTTTAGTTTGTAAATGTTGAACATAGATTATAATGGATGTGCTGATTGCCACTTGAAGCTTGTTGAAAGCCTGCTTGAAGTTTGCTTAAAGACGTGCTGAAGCCCGCTAGCAGCTTGTTTATGAGCACTCCAAATAGAATCTGTGTTCAACATTTACAAACTGAGATTGAATGGTACATTAAAAGCTTCAACAAAGCCTGCTCAATAGTGTATGGGTCAGCCTTACAGAAAGCTCTTAAGCCGGTGTAACGTTAAAAAACCATACCCCGTAAAGAAACCATACCCCTCGTCACTTCCGGTCTGAAACAGCAGAGCAGCGCAGCAGAGCGCATGCTCAGAGCCCCGGAGACGTGATTGAACAAGAAAGAAGTTAACAAGTGCGCATGCTCGGAGGGTATGATATGTTAACGGCACTAATACTTGCGGCGGTAACATTAAAACAGTTCTGCTGCAACAGCAATCATCTCCTCTCCCTGTCACTTCCCTGATGTCCCCTAATAAATATAAAAGCGGCGGCGGGTGTATGAAATGTAAGTGACGGCGATCTGTGCTCCGTGATCCGCTTTTATATTTATTAACCGAGATCAGGGAAGTGACAGGGGAAGGAGCGGACATGAGGCATGATGCAGAGGAGCTGTTATAATGTAACTGCCGCAAGTTAAAGTACCGTGAGAAATCCATACCCTCCGGAAGTGACGAGGGTATGGTTTTCTCACGGGTATGGTTTTTTCACGGAACACCGGTCATGGATGGGTCAAGTCTCGGCCGGTTCAGTGGGGACCAACTGAGATTCTATCCATCTATGGGCATGCTGGTTGTGCCAAAATCCATTCTTCAATTGTCTGGCTATAGCTGCTAGCAGTGGGGAAAATTATCACCAAATAAAGAAAAAAATAATATAGCGTATACAATTGCAACACAAATCATATTTTAATTGAATGTTATTAAAAATGACCTTTCCGTTCTGAAGCTGTTGTAATTTTCTGAAAATACAATGCAATATGGCTACCTGGAGCTGTTCTGTACGCAAAATGTATACTGACCACACCCCAGAAACATAATTTTCTGCTTGTGTGATTGGCTCACGGATTTTCCCAGAAGTCTACCAAATATACAAGTCCGATTTATGGCATCCCCTGCAACAAAAATGTAATTTTTGGTGAGATACTCCCACTAGGAACACGTCTAAAGGGATGCAGACCCAGCAGCTTTTCTTTTAGAGCCCAGCAGCTGCCACAGCTGATAGATAATTATGAAACCACTCCCATTAGACCCACTCAGCACAGAGACAAACAATGATTTCTTCAGAATAGCAAAAGGTAGGAATCTGCAACAAAGTTTGTTAAAATCCCTGCAATGTACAGAGATCACCCAGAGGGGAATGTTTTTTCTCAACAAAAGTGGAGTTACGCTTTAACCTCCATAGCGGTATTCCCGAGTGTGGCTCGGGGGTTAATTTTCAGTACCAAAAGCGGTAACCCTGAGCCACACTCGGGATTACCCCAGAATCACACTCGCCTTCCCTGCGATTCCCCACCATCCTCACATTCTCTCCCCGCTGTGTGCTCGGCCGATGACAGCACTTGCCTTCCGGTTCTCTTCCCTGCGAGCATTGCGACGCAGGGAGGTGGAACCGGCGGCAATTTCAAAAGTGTAAATACAGCAAATGAGATGCTACAAAGCTGTGATCCTAACAGATTACACTGTATCATGCCATTTCACCACAGGATTGCACCTGGTGACTTTTCCAATGCTTTTCCAGTTCTTTGTGCCTGGAAAATAGAGAACGACCATGGCTTCCAAAAAACATTTTTTTTTGCGCAAAAGCGCTTTTAGAGGAACTGAAAAACAGCGAAACTGAGTTACTTATAGAACTGAGAGAAAGCGATTTGTTGGAAAATTCATCATCAGGTATGGAAAGTGACAACAGCGACAATTCTGATGTCGCTTTCTGACACATCGCTTGTGGAATTTGGGAAGAATATCAAATGATTCTTCAGAATTTCCAACGGAGCGATGTGCCAGAAAGAGACATCAGAATCGTCGCAGTCGTCCCTTTCCGTACCTGATGACGAATTTTCCCACAAATCGCTGCTGCTCAGCTCTTCAAGTAACTCAGTTTCGCTGTTTTCCAGTTGTCTAAAAACGCTTTTGCGCAAAAAGAACGCTTTTTGGATGCCATGGTCGTTCTCAATTTTCCAGGCACAAAGCACTGGAAAAGTCACCAGGTGAAATAGCATGATACAGTGTAATCCGTTCACAACTTTGTATCATGTTATTTGGTTTATTTACATTTTTGAAATTGCCGCCGGTTCCACCCCCCTGTGTCGCAACGCTCGCAGGGAAGGAAACCAGAAGACAGGTGCCGGCATTGGCCCGAGCACACAATGGGAGGACGGCGGGGGATCGCAGGGGAAGGGGAGTTTTAAAATATAAAACCGATTTCCATGCAAAACAATGTAGCGCTTTTAGCACAGAAATCTTTACATAATCAGACCACCAGGGAGGTTAAACAAACCGGGGATTGAGTCCTATAGGTATTTGTCCGGTCCTGTCTCTACTTGCAGTAGCTGTACCTGTCAAAATAAAGTTTGTACCCATACCTTTTCGTTCATTTAAAACCAGAAATCAGACAGTTTGCAGTTTTTTGGGGTATTTTTTTTATTATTATTTATTTTTGTAAATCACAGAAAATGGCAGGAAAACACAAGATAAAAAAAGTCTGACAACCTGACAAAAACTAATGCAAGAGGGGGGGTGGAGACACATAACAGACACAAACTGCACTCAACCCCTCCACCGATTAGGAGGTACCAGGGTCACTCTTCAGCCTATCAACATCCAGCTCTGGTCCACAGACACACCTCTCCGTTTCATATCGCCCATTCTGTGCCCTCTTTTTATTGCTTGCTGGCTCTCGGCTACTTCCCTCCCACCACCTTTACATCATCATTCATCTGTTAGCCCGGCGGGTTCTTCCCCCCTTGCACCAAATCAACTGTGGCCACGCAACTGCCGCTGGTCTCAAACAGGCTTCCGCAACAAGGCAAGTTGTACACATCTGTCTGCAGCCCGTCTACCCAGTCATATTTTATTGAAAGCACTTTGGGCTTAGTGAAGACAGAACGTTGCTTCTTTATGCATTTGTCAACCAATTTTTTTATCTTTTTTTACATAACCATGACAAAGGATAGGTTGGAGCGGCAGACATATGAGTGAACCAGCCCTACCATTTCGTGTTGTGCTCCTAAGATCTTGGTGTCACCATGTACCCAACTGCCCATTGACACCGCTTTAGCCTTAAGTCTTTGCTCCTCTACTGTAACTACCCAGTCTCTGGTTCTTACTCCTTAAGTAGCTATCAAAGCTATTGTCCATCCCGTAGCTCTAGGCCTGGCTACTTTACCCTTTCAAACAGACCCCCCAGCCCTCTCTGTTTCTCTAACATACGACGATCTGTACCTCCACCCTGTGATCACAATGAGACATACACTCACCATTCCCTCCTAATACACAGACATCAGAACAAGGTACCTATCACCCCCTTCTAATACACAGACATCAGGACGTTTAGCTCTCACCCCCTCCTAAAAACAGACAAAATACATGAACCTCTCTCGCTCATAAAGACCGAGTACATCAGATATGGAGGAATATTAAGTGGGGTGGTTGGGTGAAGGGGGTATTTATTACACAGATGAGACTTCGATATGGAGACTCTTCGGGTCTCTCTAGAAGTCAAAGGGCCCTAATAATGCCCCCGTAAAGACCCTACGCTGTACACCAGACATTGTTCATGAGGTGTCATGTGACCACAGTACCGGTGCCCTCGCAAATCCCCGGAATAACCCTAAAGCTGATGAAGCAGCACATTACTGGTATATGTACGTAGAGCGGTGTGTTCAGAAGCCTTTGGCAGCATAGAGGTTGTTAGGAAGAGAGTTTGTACTGCCCTCCCGCCTAATTCAATGGTTTCTCCACTTTTCCTTCCCATTCTTTGTCCTGGCACTCCAAAAACCAGATTTCCCAAAGAGTGAAGAGCTTAAAATCCGTATTTATTCTCCATCCAAAAAATTTTTTAGACCCTCCACTCGATCACCTTCTCTGTTAACAATCCTCTCTCTCCCCCTCCTTTATAAATAAAACATTATAGAAGCAAATAATAATAAAAAAAAAGAAAGAAAATCCTGGTTTCTATTTATATTTATATATAATATATATTTATATATATATTTATAATTTTACAGAAAAAAAGTGGGGGAGAGAAATGACTTGAAAAAAACCAACATGGAATCTGGAACAGAAGGCTTGGCAGGTGGGAGTTATGGCGCCTTTTGTAATTCTTAGAATCCGGTGGAGCTTGTTGCTGTTTTATTTTGGGTTTGTTTTCTGGTTTTTTTTTTTTTTTTTTTGTTTTTTTAATTATGTTCTTGTTGTGTCTTTTTTCTTCATTTTTTTTTTGTTTTGTTTGATTCAAAGGGGAGGGGGATTCGGAGGTTAGAGAGGGTCCAGGTCTGGGAGATGCGTCTCGGCGAATTTAATAATAGGATTCTTTTTCTACCCAACCTGTAAAAGAAAAAGGAAATAAAGATCATTAATTGATCAGTTTATTTAACACACAGGGAGAGGTATTTTTCCTTCAGCATTGACCACATGACCAGATGCCACAGTATTTAGTCACGTGCCATGGCTGCCAGGAAATCTCTGGCTTTAATATGGGACACCAAAGATTATTGCAGTTATTTGTTCCATATTTACACTATATGGCCAAATGTTTGTGGACCCCTGACCATTACATATACACTATATTGTCAAAAGTATTGGGACACCTGCCTTGACATGCAATTTAATGGCATTCCAGTCTTATTCCGTAGAGTTCACTATTGAGTTGGTCCACCCTTTGCAGCTATAACAGCTTAAACTTTTCTGGGAAGGCTGTCCACAAGGTTTAGGAGTGTGTCTATGATGTTGAATGAGAAGGCCTGGCCTGCAGTCTCTGCTCTAATTCATCCCAAAGGTGCTGTATCGGGTTGAGGTCATTCATGTCTTTATGGACCTTGCTTTGTGCACTGGTCCAAATCACTTGGTGGAGGGGGGAGATTATGGTGTGGGGTTGTTTTTCAGGGGTTGGACTTGGCCCCTTAGTTCCAGTGAAGGGACCTCTTAGGCTTTAGCATACCAAGACATTTTGGACAATTTAATGCCCCCAACTTTGTGGGAACAGTTTGGGGATGGCCCCTTCCTGTTCCAACATGACTTCACACCAGTGCACAAAGCAAGGTCCATAAAGACATGGATGAGCGAGTTTGGGGTCGAGGAACTTGATTAGCCTGGATGAGCGAGTTTGGGGTGTAGGAACTTGACTGGCCTGCACAGAGTCCTGACCTCAACCTGATAGAACACCTTTTGGATTAATTAGAGCGGAGACTGCAAGCCAGGCCTTCTCGTCCAACATGAGTGCCTGACCTCACAAATGCGCTTCTGGAAGAATGGTTAAACATTCCCATTGACACACTGCCTAAAGCTTGTTGACAACCTTCCCAGAAGACTTGAAGTTGTTATAGCTGCAAAGGTGGGCCAACTCATTAGACCCTATAGACTGAGATGCCATTAAAGTTCATGTGCATGTAAAGGCAGACGTCCCAATACTTTGACAATATAGTGTATATGAGATTTTTGGATATCCTAATCAAGAGCCATTAGTATTTGTATAGAGTTGGCCCTTGACTTTGTTGCTTTAAGAGCCTCCAGACGTTCTAAGCAGGCTTTCCAAAAGAAAAGTGCATCTGTTGGGTTTTGTGGGTATTCAGCCAAAGAAACATTTGTGATGTCAAGTACTATGTGCTACACTGATTCATTGAGAAGACCTGGCTTGCAATCGTTTTTCTAATTTATTCCAAATTTGTTCAGTAGGGCTGAAGTTAGGGCCACAAGAGTTCTTCCTCGCCACACTTATCCAACCATGTCTTTATAGAGCTGGCTTCGTGAATAGGGGCTGGAACAGAAAAGGTCTTCCCCAAACTTTTGGCACAAGGTTGGACGCACATAGATATCTATAATGTCTTTGCATGCCTTAGCTTTTTTTTTTTTTTTTTTTTTTTTTTTTAGTGCTCTTCACAGGAAACACCTGAACTTTGGCTATACTCTACCTTACTCTTAATACTGCAACCATACTCCATATATACAACTCAACACCCTGCACCCCTAAAATTATGGTAAAGGATATCATCCATTATTATTATTACCCTTTTTGGGTGAATATACTGTAAAAAGTAATCATAGGTGGTACATTTCTAGTTCCTATTGTACTATTCAGCAATGTACAGTAGAGTGGTGGCAGCACATGGACAAGGCCATATCTTGGTGCCACAGTGGTGTAGTGGTTAGCACTTTCACCTAGCAGCAAGAGGGTCGTTGGTTCGAATCCCAACCACGACACTACCTGCCTGGAGTTTGCATGTTCTCCCTGTGCCTGCGTGGGTTTCCTCCGGGTACTCCGGTTTCCTCCCACACTCCAAAGACATGCTGGTAGGTTAATTGGATCCGGTATTAAAAAAAAAAAAAAAAAAAAAATTGGCCCTACTGTGTATGTATGTGAGTTAGGGACCTTAGATTGTAAGATCCTTGAGGGCAGGGACTGATGTGAATGTACAATGTATATGTAAAGCGCTGACAGCGCTATATAAGTACCTGAAATAATAATATCTGTGTTCTCTCCTCCTGTGAGTATGTTCAGTGTTAGACTGACAAGAACTGTGCAAAGCAATAGGGCAGATTGACTGAGAGTGCTTCTAGGCAGAGAATTATGATAGGGAGATATCCGGACAGGTCAAGTATATATGCCAGTAGTATACAAAATATATTCTTCATTTTATGTGCTCATAGTTTGGGTGGCAAGTTTACCAAAGTCTGCTTAAAACTATCATATAGATAACATGATTGGCTGCTGTAATTTGCAACCTATATATACAATGCAAACACACAACTCGGCCTGCATGCCACATTGACTTACCTCCTGGGTGTCGCCTAAGGATAAGTTTCCGGATCTCATCATATATAAAGATGAGGAAGCTGTATGGGAAGGCACAGAACCACCAGCTGGGTCTGGATGAAGAAAATAAAAGGCAGCTTAGTAACCCAATCTCATTTTAAACATATGCCTGTTCTAGCTCAAAGGAATTTGTGGTTTTTGTTCTATGATTCTACAATAAACTTGAACTACAGTTAAAGCCCAACTCCAACCAAAATTGTTTTCTTTTTGGTTTTGGATAGACTGGGAAGAGTAACTACTTCTGTTAAGTTTTTATAGCTTTCCAAGACTTCATTGAGTAAAGCCCCGTACACACGAGTAGAAATTCGGCTGGGAAATGTCGTCCGACGACCGAGCTGCCGATTTTCGGCTTGTTAGTATGGTGCTTCCGACAACCGACTCCGACTTTTCAGCCGAAAAAATCCTGGTGTGCAGGCTATAAAATTTTTGTCCTCTGTCAAAACACGTCCGATTTTCGTCTCATTAGTAGAGATTTCGATCGGGAAAAATCTTATGAGCAAGACTAGGCATGCTCAGAGAGGAAAGAACACACAGAAAGCAATCCAACACATGACATCACTTCTGAAGTAGAATTCTGTCGTGCGGGAAAATTCGTGTGCAGTCTAGAGCACATTCCAACCAACAGACACCACCACTCTGGACAAAAGACGGACGACCGGTCGGCGGAAATTCATTGCGTGTGTACGAGGCTTTAGGATTTGCTTGGGTTCAGTCCAAACCTATGTCCTGTCAACCCAGAAGGAAGCGGTCAGCACTGGCCGAATTAGCTGTGCCTGTTGACCTCTTTGCCCTAATATGGCCATATTAGGTCAATGATGTACCAGCATCCCAGACCCTTTGTATCGTGTAGCTGTGGGATGGAGACTGTCCAGTCCACAGATGATTGGGCTGGTACTGACAGTTTACTTCCTGGTTTGGCCAGACAGGGGTTTGGACTGAACCCAAGCTTATATTTAGTTAATGGAGAAAACTTGACAGAAGCATCTTTTTTTTTGGATCCTATACTAAGATCTATGAAAAATTGGTATCACTGGCCCCATCTGAAAATGCTAGCTGCCTGACTGTCTTTAGTTACAGTACTTTCTCATTCACTAAGCTAGAAGTCACACACAACGCATACCTGTGATCTGCATACTTATTCTGGGTCACTGACTCAAATAATAGTGAATATATTTAATCATTATGAGGGCTGGACATGGACAGTATTTTCAGAGGGAGATCAGCAATGGCAGCTTGCACATTGCTCTCAGCATACGTTCCCTTTAATCCCCAGTACAAGCAATTCAGTTCATGTTGCTTGAGTTGCCTGTAGGCTATACACTGGCATTTGATGAAATAATGATTGTACATTTCTGGCTGAGTTCATTGTAGAGCACAGGGAGAATGCCTAAAAATGTATACAATCAACAATTAATGAAGACTTGTCATGAAAGATACATACACAGCCAATGTTGATTTGGCTTCATAAAATGCTAGGCACCTGGCTGTCATTGTTAAAGCTCTCCCTTCAACGGTTTGAGAAACCAATGCAGAAAAGTATGTAAATAAGTTTTCTCCTAGTTTTTCTGATTTGCTTACTTGCTCCAGGTCAATGACTAAACGTATTAAAGTCAATGCATTCACATTAAAGTTAGCCAACTAGCATTTCTAGTAGGAGGTCAACAATGGCAGCCTCAATATTTGTCATGACAGGTTCACTGTCATTTTATGCCCATGTCCTGAGGTGCAATGATTTCAGGTTCACATACACAGTTGTTCTAATGAAAGAGAGAAATATTTGGCACGTGGCAATATTTGACTGTATAGATGTAGAGGGGGTACTGGGAACCTTTAGCTGGGGTGGGAGAGGGGGGCAAACAACCAATTGGTCCTTTCTTGTTCGGGATACATTTCTATGGGCTAAAGAAAGCATAAATTGCTAAGTATGGCATGGTGCAGTAGTGTTTGGTAGGCATGGTGAAAGGTGGCAGTTCTGAAAAGTGAACATTCCATGGCAAACAAAAGGTCCACTATTTTTGCCAGTTCCCTGCTTCCCAAAGCAAATGGTGTTAGAAGTCATTTGTAAACCAATTCCCCAGTCTATGATGTTTTCAGGAGGCACTGCTTCCTGGCAGAACTGGGAGCCCAAAAGTTAATGAGAATGCAGGCTTGCAATGGGCTGGAGAGTGCACTCTCAGCTTTGCCAGGAGGCATGGTGTTGTCACCTTGAAAAGTCAGAGGCTGGAGGTGGTATTTTTTGGGGGGCTTGTTTAGAAATGGGTTTTTAAAGCAACTTGGGTTGGGGTGGGCAGGAGACTGGCCAAAAAAGCATACCTTCCATTTGACCTGGAAAAGTCAGAGGCCAGAGGTGGTATTTTTGGGGGGGGCTTGTTTACAAATGGGGTTTTAAAGCCACTTAGGTGGGGGGGGGGGGGGTGGGCAGGGGGTTGACCAAAAAGCATACCTTCCATTTGACCTGGAAAAGCCAGAGGCTGGAGGTGGTACTTTTGGGGGGGCTGGTTTACAAATGGCTTTTTAAAGCATTATACATTTTCTTTATCCCACAGAAATATGCCCCTTCCATCAAAGGACCAGTTGGAATGGAAGGTTCACTTAAGGACATGGTTTACTGTGACACACGTTTCAGGATCGGCTTCCTTAGAGCCACATAAATTCTTAGAGCCACAAAAGAAGATCATGCCTGAAAGACTTCCCTCCCTAATCATAGCCATATGCGGTGCTTAAAGTTATGAAATCAGAATAGAAATCTGAACGACCCCCAGCAGCTGTGGTTCCTTCTCTGAGATCTGAATGGGGAGAATCTCCACACAGGGACACCAGCCCAATGTAAAATTTACTGTAGATGCCAATATTGTGCCCACGTGGCTTGAAGATGAACTCTGGGAATTAGCCAAAAATCTACCTTTGCAGTGGGCTACCCCACTCCACTGTTAAGGTTAAATGCTTAAGTCTAGGGGGCACACTAAAGAGTGTTTTATGTACCCGATCCTCTTGGCGATTTCCTTTTCTCCATAATGCTCTGGTTTGTAGACTGTCCCTCGGCATCCTTACATCCAAGAGGGCTATGGGCTTCTGCCTTGGTCTTGATGCCAAATGGCATCCAACCGACCAGAGCATAGAAAAGAGGCTGTGGGCACTGGTCTTACAACCTGGAGGAGACTGGGGGAGCATTGGATTGGGTAAGTAAAAGTGCTGCTTTCCCTGGAGTTCAGCGTTAACATGTTTTTAGAAATAGCAACATCTCTTAAAAAATAAATTGGCTCGAGGAGAGTGGCATTTTCTGACACTATAGGATTCAGGGTCAGGAGTTTCTATTTCACTAGACACATGCTTGCTCCAGGTCAGTGTTCAAGTACTGGAGCCCGTGACAGCCAGGCAACCAACATTTTCATGAAAACCAACAATAGAAGTCCACAGATATCTTCCATGACAGGTTTCCTTTATTGTCACACACCCATCAAAACTAAACCTGGCCTCACAACGCACTTACTTTAGTGGGTACATTCTCAGTGCAATGTCCATTCCAGGGCAATACGACAAGAAAGCTGCTAATGCTGTTTCTTCAAAAAGACCAAAAATTAGGATTTTATTCCTGCAATGACAAACAAAAGCTCAGGGTTATCTAGATAGTAGGTACTGGATATATAATCTATTAACTCAACTTTTCCTAATAACAATGGATGTATTTAAATGCTACACAAGCCATATTTCCTTTTCAGTCTATAGCAAGTTATGTTTTTGTGAATCTGCCCAATAAAATTGTCTAATTTTTCTTGTAACCCGCAGTGGCAGTACACTATTTATAGTGCAGACCTTCCCAAAGTCCACATCCCCCTGCTTTTGTAATTGGTTAATTGAAATCTCCATAGAACATGAGATCAATATAAAGGCATCCCCAACCTTCCTGCACTTGCATTTCAATCTCTGGTAAGATATTAGGGAAAAAAAAGCTGAATCTAAATGAGTGGGGGGGTAGAAGTTTTTTTTTTTTTTTTTAATACATTGGGAGTGATCATGTCTAATAGGTCAACCCAATGACTGCACTACAAAACCATGTCTCATTATCTACAGCAGTGATGGGGAATCTTGGCACCCCAGATGTTTGGAACTACATTTCCCATGATGTTCATGCACTCAGCAGTGTAGTTGGGCATCATGGGAAATGTAGTTCCAAAATATCTGGGGTGCCAAGGTTCCCCATCACTGATCTACAGGATGCAAGCAGGTGTTTTTTCTTAACAAAAATGGAGCAGGGCCGGATGGTCGGTGTGCAGGAGGGGCAGATGCCCCAAGCGCAGTGTTTTTATGTGGTGGTGCAGCACCACAAAGTTTCCTCTATAACCTGCTAATGTCCTGCCCTAGTGCCCAACAGGTAGACCACTTAGTCCTGGGCTGGGTCCGCTCCACATTTTGGGCACTTTAAAGAGTGGCACTTGAATGAGGCAACTACTACTGTCCACCCAACAATAGAAGTATAGTCACAGCATCTTCCCTCTGGGCACTGGATGACCTTGTACTGAATAGGAAATGTTCATGTGTGTTCCCTTACTTCATGCCCTGCTGGAATACGGAGTTTCTCCTGGTCTTACAGATGATGACATCAGCCCATTGTACAACCACGATACTGACGAAGAAGGCAGTATGACAAGTGAATTCCACAATCTTGCGCTGCTCGTATGTCTAAAGCACAGAAAAGGTAAAAAGTATTACAGTATAATAATGTTGGTCCCCAGTGGGTTTCTAACAGATGTATATACATTTTCTTTATCAGTTATATTTAGCATTACTTGTGAACCAAGGATATATTAGGTATGGCTGGGAGGTCTTCAGTAAAGCCCCCCTCCTAGTACATCCTACAGGGGAGACTTGTCCTGTAATATGCTGCTTAAGCAATGAACCTGTAAAGTCATACCTTTTTGATCTATGAATTATCTTTAGTTACCCTTAGTTGACTTAAAGCGACCCTGTTGCAAACATGAAGAAACATGAAACCCCCTGTAAAGGAAGAACTAAAAAATATTTACCTCTCTCCTGCTTTCCATGCTACTAAACATTGCTTTGATAATGACAAATTGTCCCCCAAAATCTGCTGGGAAACCGACACTTCCAACAGTGTCAATCACCCATGTCCCCTGCTGTGTCCTGTGGTTCCTCCCACTTACCTCCGCATCACTATAGGACAAAGCACAGATGTGGGGGTCAGCCGGAGGAACTACAGAGTGCTGCTGTGGACACAGGAGATTGACACTCCCAGAAATGTTGGTTTCCCAGCAGACTTTGGGAAATTATTATTATTTGGCACTGTGGACGGCAGGAGAGGTAAGGATTCACATTCTTTTGTAGGAAAGAGTTTTCTTGGCAGTTCCATTTTAGCTACAGGGTCACTTTACTTATGCCTGCCCCTCTTTCCCTACCTTATTTTTACAGTTTTTTTATGCTTTTTTTATAAATTATTTTTATAACAAAAAGTATTTTTTTTTTAAAGAAAATTGAAAATAAAATGACCCAAACCATGTTGGTTTCCCTTAAAATTCCCCCAAACTTCTAAAAAAAAACACCTCCCCATGACTCCAAAAAATAAAATTCAGCATATGATCAAAAGATGGCATGGCACAGATAAGGCCACTAAATCCATGTGATATACAGTAATCTAGTTTAGTTATGGGGTGTGGTGGCCATATAATCTTCCCTCCCAACAGGTTGTGTGCTTGAAGGTACCGCTCATTCATCTAAGACTCGCCATTTCCTAAATGTCTTACAGGATAATTTGATGGGTCAGTTTGTGAATGCACCAACAAGAGATAATGCATTGCTAGACCTACTGATTACAAACAATACAGACCTGATTGCGGATGTGAAAATATGGGGAAACTTGGGAAACAGCGACCACAGGTCAATTAGATTCATTATAAATCACAGAAATAAGAAGCACAAGGGTAATATGAGCACACTGAATTTCCAAAGAGTCAATTTCCCTAAACTGCGCTCTTTGCTAGAGGATATTACATGGGATAATATCCTAGGAACAGGGAACACTGAGGAAAAATTGGAGTGCTTTAGAGCATACTAAATAAAGGTATTGGCCAGTGCATTCCAATGGGAAATAAGCTTAAAAGAGCTAAAATTATCCTGGGTGGCTAAACTCTAATGTAAAAATGCATATAAAAGCAAAAGAAAAGGCTTTCAAAAACTATAAGGCTGAGGGGTCATTGTCAGCATTCCAACTATACAAAGGATGCATGAAGAAGTTAGGAGCACAATCAGGACGGCTAAAATAGACCACGAAAGGCACATAGCGGAAGAGAGTAAAAACAAAACCCAAGAAAGTTTTTAAATATATTAACATTAGGAAAGTGAGGCCAGAGCATATTAGCCCGAATGGATATCCATAGGATGATAAAGGGAATTTGGTTACAAAAGACAAAGAGAAGGCAAAGGTTTTTAATGTTTTCTTCTCCTCACGAAGAAAAAGGAGGGATATAGTAACCAAGACTGTAATGTTAATAACACATCAGAGAATGTACCTTTATGGCTAACAGAAGCCAGTATCAGAAATAGACGTGAAAAACTTAACATAAATAAGTCACCAGGACCAGCCGAGAGTCCTTAAGGGGATAGCCAGACCACTGTTCCTAATTTTATGGACAGTTTACTGACTCAAATGATACCAGCTGATTGTAAAAGCCAATGAGGTACCTTTTTTTTTTTTTAAAGGGCCGAGATATCATTTCCTTGAAACTACAGGCCAGTTGGCCTAACATCAATAGTCTGCAAGCTATTGGAGGGGATGATAAGGGACTATATCCAAGATTTTAGTAATGAAAACAGTATCATTAGTAGTAATCAGCATGGATTCATGAAGGATCGTTCTTGCCATCTATTAACATTCTATGAAGAAGTAAGCTGCCATCTAGATAAAGCAAGGCCTGTGGATGTGGCACTGGTGTATCTGGATTTTGCAAAGGCCTTTGATACAATTCCACACAAACATTTACTCAGCTATGGGGAAAGACTACAAGCATTGAACTTATTCTCTCTGGAGAGGAGACGGTTGAGAGGGGAAATTATAGTGATGTACAAATACCGTACTGGTAACCTTAGTATAGGGAAAAAACATTTCAGTGAAAAGGAGCTTAAAAAGACACATGGCCATTGACTGAAACTGGAAGAGGAAGAAGTTTAACTTTAAACTGTGTAGAGAGTTCTTTACTGTCAGAGCAGTAAGGATGTGGAATGGTCTTCCACAAGCAGTGGTATCAGCAGGGAGTGTCAATAGTTTAAATATAACTATTAATTGGGCACCTTAACCATCACAGCATACAGGGATTTCTGATTTACTATTGACAAACACACGCAAAGGTTGAACTGGATGGACTGGTGTCTTTTTCAACATAACCAACTATGTAACTATGAGTTACTGATGGCCCATAGACAGCTAAGTGCCCATTTATTTATAAGGGTCTGTAATTATTGTGTGAAAGTTTCAAATAGGTGTTTTGCGGTCATGCCGAGTTCCTTCACAAAGGCAAAAGTCCATTGGTTATAAATACAAATCCAAACTAACCGTCCACTAGAAACTATAATGTTAGTATAGGCCAGACACTAGTTTTATTTAAGACTTGGCAATACCCAAAACTTCTTTAGGAAAGAGCTCACAACTCACCCACTGCTGGCCATAGCTGTCTTCCAGGTCATTAACCGTTCTGTCATCCCAGTTTAGCCGAATGCCCACCAAGTGAGATGGCAAGAAACCATTCTCTGCCAGGATGACGAAATAGGAGAAAAAGCCACCAAGAGCCTGAATCATACCTATAGGTGGTGTAGAGATAGTTATAGGTGACAATCAAAGTAAATCACCTTAGGAGATACAATTTTAGCAACGATCTGAGATGAGGCCTCACCAATCTGCCCGTATGCCATGCTGATTAATCTTTCATTCACCAGTTTGTCTGTACGGGGATTTCTTGGCTGTCTCTTCATAATGTCACTCTCGGCTGCTTCATAGGCCAGGGAAATAGCAGGAACCTGGAAAATAAGTTGATACAAGCCTCATTATTTATGGTGCACGGCCATGTCTTGGTAGGTTTGCAGTTTTGTCATACTCTTTCGTTTTGCTCCATGAGATGTTCAAAGCTTGGGATATTTTTTTTATAATCTAACCCTGCTTTAAACTTTATCCCTGACCTGTCTGGTGTGTTCTTTGGCCTTCATGATGCTGTTTGTTCACTAAGGTTCTTTAACAAACCTCTGAGGGCTTCACAGAACAGCTGTATTTATACTGATATTAAATTACACACATTGGCAATTTTAATTAGAGGTATCAGAGTAAAGGGAGCTGAATACAAATGCACGCAACGCTTTTCAGATATTTGTAAAACATTTTGAAAATCATTTCCCTTTCACTTCATAATTATTTGCCACTTTGTGCTGGTCTATCACATAAAATCCCAATAAAAAACATTTACGTTTTTGGTTGTAACATGATAAAATGTGGAAGGTTTAAAGGGGTATGAATACTTTTTCAGAGCACTGTATAGGTATGTGTAAAGGCCTGTTTACTTTAAATATGGGTCTGCTTTTAGGTGCATCTGTGCCAATAATGTGGGCAGCCATTGCTGGCCTCCTCATTCAAGTTTCCTGGCTGACCCTTTAATACTTTGTGAGTCACTGACTTGGAAACGAATGCACAAGTCGGAAGAGTTGGTGGAAAGTCCTTTTTGGCCTACCTATTCTGGGTCAGTAACTCATTGAAGCCAGAGGCATGGCAACTAGACAATGAACATTTTCAGCAGGAAAGGTCACTAATGGAAACCTTCATTTTTCTCCCATGGTAGGTTTCCTTTATGGAGCAATACTAATGAACATCCCTCTTTTCTTCAGGCTTTGCAGACTGTCAAAAGCTTGCATATACGTGGTCATTGGATGGACTGTACCTGACAGCCATCCTGGTTCTAACTTGTTCTGGAACCTTTTTGATTGCTCTGGGTACATAATATTCTTTCCTCTCACTTTCACCAATGAGCCATTTATGACCTACTCACCATGTCAGTGCCCAGATCAATGCACAGGATGGTGATAGTGCCAAGAGGCAGGGGGATGTTGGCCATAATGAAGAGCAGGAAGGGGGTGATCTCTGGAATGTTACTGGTCAGGGTGTAGGCAATTGACTTCTTCAGGTTGTCAAAGATAAGGCGACCTGTTGATGAGTGGACAGTGTTACACCAAGTGGCAGTCAATATTCATATAGAGTGTAGCCCATATATTACAAAGTGGCCCCTTACCCTCCTCGACACCAGTGACGATTGAAGCAAAGTTATCATCCAGAAGAATCATGTCAGCAGCCTGCTTGGAGACATCAGAGCCAGCAATGCCCATAGCCACCCCAATGTCGGCCTTCTTCAGGGCAGGGGAGTCATTCACACCATCACCAGTCACAGCCACAATAGCGCCCTAAATTGGGAGAATACTAGGGTATCAGTCCAAAGAATTAAAGGAACACTTCCAGAATAGATATACCAGTTAAAGTGGTTGTCAACCCACTTTTTTGACATTTATCTATAGGTAAGCCTATATTAAGGCTTACTTATAGGCAGAGATGTATAGTAACGAAGTAGAACTACTTAAGTACTGTACTTAAGTACCGAAATGCGGTATCTGTACTTTCCTGGAGTAGAATTTTTTTCTCCTACTTCTACTTTTACTTCACTACATTTTTTCGATGATTTGGATACTTCTACTCCGATATTTTTTTTTGTGCTGCATAGTTACTCGTTACTATTATAAGAATTACCACTGCCAGAACAGTAGATGGCAGGTTGCATAAAGCTCAAAAAAATGTGTATAATGTCATTTGTAAATCAGCGCATACGAAAATAAAGGCTGTGTATAATAAAAGCTGCTATACCAAATCTTTCCAATAAAAAGAAAATATGAAACAAACAAATAATTTGTGCTACAGCGCTTAAAGTGCATCAAGAAACTACTAACAAACACAGGTTAATCATTTGAATAAATCATTTGAAATAATAAAAACAATATGATGTTCAAACTTTTGGCTTCTTTCTTTAATAACTACATAACACAGTACTTGTACTTCTACTTTCAGTACTTGAGTAGAAATTTTTTTTCAAAACTACTGGTACTTTTTACTTTTAGTACTTAAGTAGCAAATTTTTTGAAAAAACTACTTGCAATACTTAAGTAAAAAAAATGTTGAATACTTTAGTACTTCTACTTAAGTAACTTTTTCTGTGAGCACTTCCACTTCTACTCAAGTCACTTTTTGATCGAGCACTTGTACTTTTACTCAAGTAGAAATTTCGAGTACTTTATACAAGTCTGCTTATAGGTGCTATAAATATCTCCTAAACTTGCACCGTTTAGGAGATATTTACAGTGCATGCAGCCAATGTCGTCATCGGCGCATGCGCTCTGAAGGAACGGCCACCCGTGTCATTCCTTCAGAGCCCAGTGCCGTGAACAGCGGCTTCCGCATCCCAGAGTGATGTAATCGCGCCTCCGGCCAATCAGATGGCCGGAGGGCGCAAACAAGGAAGCAGGGCGGCCGGACATGTAGGCCGCCCTTTCGCTGAGTGGGCGGCACTGCGAGGTCTTCCTTTTAAGGTAAGTATTTCATAATGAGCTAGTATGCGATGCATACTAGCTCATTATGATTTTGTCTTTACAGGTTTTTTTTTCTCCTTTTTAGGGTTTATTTTCTCTTTAATTACTACAACAGTATAGTTAAAGCGGACTTCCGGCGGAAAATCCTTTTTTTTAACATAAAAATACCCCTAATACTAATATATCACCAATTACATTAACACTATTCTCAGATTACAGTACAGTATTTGATTGTAGATCATTTCTTACTTTTATAAATTATCGCAGAGCGCGGCCATCTCTGGTGTGGGCATCTGTAGCCGCTGCGTTTGCCGCTTCCTGATTTCCCTGCAAGCTGGCTACCCAGAATGCTGATCGCAATCTTGCGCATGGGCTGTAGATTGCGATCGGCAATGAGAGGAGCGGCCGGCCATGCCCATTGCCTCCTGGGATTGATGACACACATCTCCCAGGATGCAATGCGAAACCGGAAGTGACGTCCGGGGCCGCGGCCGTAGAAGGAGGAAGTAGGACAAACAATCCTCA